>NW_010195513.1:0-80698 GCF_000695765.1 Mesitornis unicolor
TTCCCCTACGCTGCTCTCTAATAGGTCATTGTAGTGTGTGGCCCAAAACTGAACACAGTGCTCAAGGTGTGGCCTCAATGGTGCCAAGCACAGGGAGACAATAACTTCCCTGGTCCTGCTGGTCACACTATTTCTGATACAAGTCAGGATGCTGTTGGCCTTCTTGGCCACCTGGGCACGCTGCTGGCTCATATTCAGCTGGCTGTTTGTTATGAAAACAGGGAAAATAAATCCGGTCTTGTGAGGCCAGCAGCGAATATGCGACAGATGCAAGTCAGGAAACAAATAGTAATCTTTTATTTACAGCAACATTTACAGGTTCTTTTGGATTCCCGGTGATAAATTGAAAAGCTACAGGTACACTAAAGGTTGTATAACTAATATCAAAACCAAGAATACACTCAGGGAAACCTAGCAATGCCCCTGAGGAAGAAAATATAAAATACACTCAGGGAATACGAACCTAAGGAAAAAAGAAATATCACTCAGCATTAGCTGAAGTAAATAATCTTACCCACAAGGTGACCCGAGTGGTAGAATTGGAGAGGGAGCAAATTCATCAATCCATCCAGTCATCGGTATGGTTCTGAGTTCATCGTGTCCCCCACCTAAAGGCTCCCATGTAAGTTACCTTGGCCAGCATTCCGACCAAGGAGGAAGGTTCTCATCACTCCATGGCTGGAGAAGTAACTCCCCATTTCTAGTATGAATCTTAGGGGTTTTATTTCCTGATGTACATGACAGCAAGCAGTAGTGTGCCTGAATGGATTAAACCACCTGGGGTATTTGTCTTTAGCAGTGTTTCCCCTTATCTTTAGTTATTCTTGGGTGATGTTCCCTTCTGTATGATCTGTCATTTGCATATCTTTGTATTGTCATGGTCCCTTGGAGCCAGACAGAAATCCTCCAGCTTACCTTTGTTTTACTTTTAGGCAATTCAATAGTGGTTTGACTGGGACTCAGGGCATATTATTTGTTGGGGATTTCAAGGTTCAGCTCAGATTTCAGTTCTTTGAATGGTGCAACACTGCCCTGTTTAGTTTCGTGCTTACCAGACAATTCAGGGCTGAACTATCTACACAGCTCCCCTTGGGTTGTCTCTGCAGAGACAGGGCCTCAAGGCAATCTAAGGCTGAGTTGCTCCTGGCACCCCCCACGAGTCACCTGGTGCACTGGACATCACCAAAACCTGTTTTAAACTATGAGCCAGACCGATCCTTACACTGTTGACCAACACCCCCAGATCCTTTTCCAACAGACAGCTTGCCAGCCACTCTTCCCCAAGCCTGTAGTGCTGCATGAGGTTGTTGTGACTCAACACTGTATTTCTCTGTATTTAATGAAACACTTTTTTAACTAAATGAAAAGAAGTTTCACCTCATTGTCATGTTTATTAAACTATTTGCTTCTCTTCTCTGACAGAGTGCTAAGAGAAGTTCTACAGCTAGTTATCTAGTAACAAGGAGCACCATTGCCAAACATAGTACCACTTCCTAAACACAGTCAAATGTGTTGCAGAGCAAGTCAGTATGGTTGATTGACACTGCTGCCAAATTACTTGAATCCGGAGGTTGATATTTTGTCAGCTGTGTAAGGAGATGATGGCTCTGAAGTTCAGGAGTGCAAACTTTCTGCTCTGATGTGAAGTTGTGTGCTAACCACACTATTTCTGGAAAGATCCTAACCTGAAGGGTATGCAGAAAGATCTTGCAGGGATGAGGATCTTTCTAGAAATAGCGTGGTTATTGCACATCTGTCTGTCAGAGCAGGAGACAGTTACAGGCACTGTTAAAGCTATTTTTGTAGCCAGGTAAATTCAAAGCATACGGTCACAATTATGACCCTGTGTGTGGTTTTCAATGCTGTTGACTTTGGAAGTGTGTGGAGGCTGTTGTGCAGATTCAGCAGTCTGAAAAGGACTGTGAATATTCTCTGTGCTTCACAGTGACATGGTGATAAAGGTTCTTGATCAGGATGGACTTCCAGAACCCTTTAGTGTCAAAGAGGTCTTGAAATAGTTTGCATCCTTTGCCACTTCTGATTAACATTTGCTTTGTTGAGTCAACAGTAAAGGTAACCACATTTGATACCATATAGATGCCAGAATATTTAACCTGAACATTAAATCAGAGGTCCCATATCTGCTGACTTGTGTTACTTGCTCTTTGCTGATGACTGAGTATTGGTTATTCACACATGTGTAAGCAAACTACATAATATTGACTGTTTCAGCCCATCTGCCAAGTAGTTTGGCCAGGCCATTAGCATAAAGGAAAAAGAGGTCCTGCTCTAACCTTGCAGCGGTGGAAAATATCCTGAGGCAGTAGTCTGCGCTGACAATACGCTACTGAAATTTGTGAGAACAGCAATGCTACTTCAGCAACATACTTTTTTCAAAACACCACAGTTAATAGCAAAGTCATGCAGGGAATAGCAAAAGCCAATATAGTACATAGGGCATTAGAGCAGCATGTCTGAAATAAAAGACATCTGGCTTCAAATAAAAGTAAACATCTATTGTACATTGGTTGTTGGACTAGATGACCTTTAAAGGTCCCTTCCAACCCACACTACTCTATGATTCTATGATATGAAGATACATTTTTAAAACATTTTCTGATTGTAAATTATATTGTTGTGACTGTAAGATAATGTCAGGAAAACCAGATTATTGACTATTTGCTAGAACTGTTGAAGGAGTTTGGTATTATATCCGTGTTTTTAACAATAGTGAAAGGATGACTCTTTTTCTGTAGGAGAGAGGGAGAGGGTACGATCCTCCAGTTACGTAATTGGCATCCAAATTGCCTCAACGTATGGGGGGCTGATTTGCACAAGTACAGGTGTTTTTAAATGTGTACCTTAACTTTTATGTCCACAAACACCATCCAGTTTATTGTCTGCTTGTTTTGTTGTTACAATAGAAAACATGTAGTCAAACAAATATCAAATGAATCCTTGATCTGTTTCTAATTTCTCAGATTTTGCTGAATCAAGTTTATCATTCCTGTTTTGAAATGGCAGTGCTGCATTTCCTAGAATTTTGTAACAAGTTTTATAAGAACTAGTAGTTCAATATGCTGTCATTATTTTAAGCTGATGTAAACATATTTTCTTATATTCTTTAGTGTTTCTCACTCCAATTTGTTAATAAAGTTTTAATCCCAAAGGTCTGAATATATGCTATTATTCCAAAATGTAGAAAGATTGTCAGATAGTTCCTGTTCTGCTTGAAATCACTGAGCCGTAATGTTTATACAGGGATTTGCATCCATGTGCTTGTCCTTCACAACACTTTTGTTGGTACACCTAATGGAAAGGGTTACCATTCCTTGCTCTCATGTAAAGGTTCTTAAGATACTGGACTGTGAAACCTGGGCATTGGATGATTCAGTTGCTCAGTGAAATGTCTAGAAGGAGCCTCTGTCTTCTGTATCTCAAATGTGATCAAAGGTGATAATTGCTATATGTAATAATTTCATTTTCTACTTGCATATTTAAAGAAAATTCTGTTATAGCAATGTTGATTTTTCACATTGCTCTGTCTACTGAGGAATATGTGTCACAAGACTCCATGAATAGCTGTCAGATATTAACCATCAGGGTTAGTTTGGAGTTTTGATCAATAACTCAAACTGTGGAGTGTGCCATTCCTGTTACCAACCCCTTACATGCTTCAGCCTAAATCATGCCTCACACTGAGATGGGAAAGAATGGTTGCTATTTGCAGCAGTCACTACTGATTTGCTTTTGAACAGAATTTAGAAACCCTCATTCTACATAAGTAGCTGGTAGTTTAGGAACTGAGAGATGGCAAACTAAATCACATTATATGTTTGTCCAAATATGAAAGCTAGTAATCTGGTTGCCTTTGTATAAAAAGGTATTGCTCACTTGGCATAAGCTCTGAAGCATGATGTTCCTTAGCCGGATCAAATAGTTTGCTAATATAGATTAAAATTTAAACTGAACCGAAAAGTTTTCTCAGACTCAGAAAGTGAAATAAATTTGTACATGCAGAGAGTCAAGCAACAGAAATCATAACTTTCTGGATGTCCCTTTTGGAGTACTCAGTGAAATTAGGCAGTGAAATGTTATACCCATGGAACAGAATCAGCTGAAAGTATTTTTCCAAATAATTTTGGAAAGTACAAATCTTTTATACTTTACTTTCAGTATCTCATTCAAGGAACTGTTTTAGATTAATGCAAACATTTATTTAGATAAAACAGTTTGCTATAGGAGGATGTCTGTGTTACTTGGATAGGTCATAATGTAATGTGACAGTGTGTAGGTACACAGTGCTGCACTTGCAGAAGCTCAGCTTCAGGAAGGCCTGTTCAGTTGTTCATGACAGGTTTCCCAAGTCGTCTTGTGTTTGTGATTAGAAGAGCTCAGCAGAGCCCTTGTTCTTCAGAGATAGCATATCTGCATTGTGTTTTGAGGATGTGAGACTTCTAGATTTAATGGTTGACCTCTGACCCAGCAGTTGGACCTGAACAGGATAGACTTTTGTATGAACTAGTGCTTATATTGGATTGGCCAAAAAGTAATTGCAGTTTTTTTTCAGGGTAGAGGAAGGGCAGTTTTTTCATGGGAAACAAAAACTGTGTTAAACAGTATAGTGTCCATTTTGTTCAATTACCTTTTGCCTTCTTTCAGGCAGCTTCATGATTCCACATTCAAAGAAGTTCTTATCTTTTTTGGCAAAAAACAGTCCCAAGAATGATTTGATATCCTCATTAGCAGTGAAAGTTTTATCATTCAAGCAGTTTTGTAGAGAACAAAACAAATGGCAGTCTGATGGTACCAGGTCTGGCAAATGTGGTGGATATGGTAACACATCCCATCCAAGCTGCGACAATTTTTGACGAGTGACCAAACTTGTCTGTGGTCTGGCATTATCGTAGAGAAACACACCACCTTTGTGGTTCACCAATTCTGGATGCTTCTGTTTGATGGCATCATTAAATTTATCCAGCTGATGACAGTACATGTCCAAATTAATGGTTTGATTTCTTGCAAGCAATTCAATATACACAACACCTTTGAAATCCCACCAGACTGACAGCATAACCTTCCTTTGGTGAATATGTGCTTTTGAAGTGCTTTGAGCTGATTCATCACACTTGCTTCAAGATCTTTTTTGTCACTGTTGTTGTGGATGATCCATCTTTTATTGCCTGTTATCATACGTTTCAAAAAGGGATAGTTTTCTTCACATTTGAAGAGAGTTGCAGATGTCGTTGTGCTTAGCAAGATTAATTTCTTTGAGCTCATGTGGTACACAAATATGGAGCTTCCTAACATATCCAAGTTGTTTTAAATGTGTTTGAACACTCACGTTCGATATGTGAAGATTATCAGCAATCTCTCATGGCGTTAAAGGCCGATTGGATTCAATCAATGCCTTTATTTTGTCGTTATCAACTTCAATTGGCCTTCCTGAGTGTGGTGCATCTTTTAACATCAAAGTCTCCACATTGAAATTTAACAAACTAATTCTGACGCTGCCATAGTTTTAAAGCATCTCTACTATACACATCACATAACTTTTTATGAGCTTCCACAGCATTTTTTCCTTTTTGTAAGTAATACAGCAAAATATGACAAAAATGTTCCTTTTGATTTTCCATTTTGAAATCAATGCCAAATAAATAACTGTTAATGAAATCGTGCACTTTCTTTTTCTAAAGCAAGCTTGAACTGTCAGCTGTCAAGTTACATAATGAATCTGCAGTGTGAAGTTAGTCACATTTCAGGACATAGCTATCCATCTATTTTTTTAAAAAAATGCAATTACTTTTTGGCCAATGCAATAGCTTGAAGAAGATGAGCGGCCACCCAGCTACAGTTGCTGCCTGAGTGTACAGCAAGAGTGTACTGCCTTGTCCACCACCAGCCAGTCTGTAGCAGTGATGAGCTGTTTGGGCAGATCTGTAGCAGATTGTGCCTTGCTGAGCCCACACAGTGAATCTATCAGGGACCTGACTGCAGGATGTAGCCTCTGTCACTGCTGAGGTGGGGTTGTACTGCCAGACAACCAGAGCCCTGATTGCTGTAATTACTCATTTTGAGATTTGGGAAAATTAGAATGTGTCCATATGCTGAACAAGTTTTGCAAAACGATAAAATCGATTGAGATCTGCTTTTTATCGAGTGATAAAATTTCTTAAAATAATACTCCTTCCATGCTTGAGCTGCTTGCTCAACCTCTTTTCAAAGCAAAACACATCAGCTTTACAGCATGCTCCATTCAGCCGTGTATGGAGGCTCCTTGAGCCCTCTCCAATATAGAAGTATTTCATCAAGCCGAATTTTGTCATTTGACAAAACTGGCCACAACATAATGAGAAACACAAGATTTGCAACAAGTTGTCTTAATATTTGTTAGGCTAAAGGGGAAAGATAATCATGCAGGATAAGCTGACTGTAAGTCTTTTATCCTTTTTTCTCCTTTCTCAAGATGTAGCTATTCCCTGTCAGATCATGGTTAATGCAGTTAGAACTAATTTATACTGTGGTATAAATGTCTGAGACAGAAACATGAATGAAACATCCCTAAACCAAAAGATAAGTAAAGATATAAGGTACATTTCTTTTGCCCACTTTGAAACTGGCTACTGTGTTTTAAGTTCATTTTTAAATGAGAACAGATATTCTTAGCCATTTTCCTTTTCTGCTGGTGTTCGTGTAACATTAATTTTGAGAACTATGTGGTCTTGTTTGCTGACTGAATGTCTTAACTGAGTGTTTTACAGCCAAGTGAGAAAAGATATAATCATAATGAACACTGAAAAATACTTACTTTGTAAGCGTGGTGGCTAGCTTGTGATATTTACAGTCCTTCAATGTATTTTTAACTTGATTTAACTTTTGAGGACTTGTTTCTGGTTTGGGGTATGGCATGTGAAATACAAATGTGTGCTTTAATGTTTCTGCTGAGGCTTTTCACTGTCTCTTCCATTTTATTATTATTACTGTTCAGTTTAATATGAAGTATTTCAACTCTTCTGGTGGGAATTCTTTATTGAAGAGAAAGGTTTTGTTTCCACTGTGATGTACAGCATTGACTTTCCTAGCCATGTCTGTGCTCTCTGCATAGTGTACCAGAGCTTATTTTCCGCAAACAGAGTAGCTTGTTTCTTTAACAGTGCACTCATATAAGAATTAATATTGTAACCTAACTTTCAGCAAAAAAAGCAATGGCAAATCAGCAAGTGTCAGGAGACAAAAGTGAATATATGTTCTTGTACCTGAACGATTTGCTGCATTTCTTGAGATATGTTATGGATTCAAGGCTGGATGCTACATCTTGCTCCATTGCTCTGCGTAGCTGTAGATTTCTCTCTTGGGACTGGACATCTCATTAGGATCAGAGCATGAAACTTTAATTGGAGGATTGCTCACCTCTGTTTTTTACCTATGGAGTAAAGGGAAAATATACAGACACTTCAACTGTACAGGGTGAGATAGTTATTGCAGCTCTGTATATGTTGAACAGAAACTTGCAAAATAACAATGACCAACTGTTTTTTCTGTGCTCTGAGGACTTACTTTCATTTTAAATCTGGCTTTTATTCCACATACTCAATTTCTCCACTCACATCTAACAATGTGATTATTAGTAAATTCCCATGAGTAGTATTCAAGAAAGATGTTGTCTTAAGGATATTTTAAGTTTTTCAAGACAAAAAGGACTTGGTATCAGAATTATTATTGATTTCCAGTCACTGTAAAATACACACACATCACAATAAAGGTTAAGTGCCTGGAAGAATGTAAAAGAGCAGCGAGTTTAAGTAAAAAGAACTTCCAGATTAAAAAGAAATCAGATTAACATAAATGCAGTGAACTACTTTCTTTATGAGTAAGTGTCGAATGTGTTCTTCATACAGCTACTGTAAACAGGATGTTTTCTTTTTCTCCTTAATGCAAACATGAACACATCAATATTTAATTTGACCATGAGTAGTATATGTATTGCATTTAACCCCAATATATTTCAGACTCTGTGTTTTTTTATAATGATGATATAAATTTATAAATCCTTAATGCCCTTAATGCTGCCCATATGTAGTGCTGAAATCCTTCCAAATCTGTAAAAATAAAAATCAAGAAGATAGTTATGGGCTCCGAAAGCTGAAAACAGACCTAAGCCAGTGTAACAGCTAAACAGTGTAACAGATTTGTCAGCTGTATCCTAATGCTCCTAAACCTTTGGCATAACAAATGTTGCCTTTGAGAACTTATCCCATTATATCTGGGCATCTTAAATCACTCTACAAAAATAATATAAAATAAAATGCTCTACTTCTAAATAGAAGGCATGATCCTGGCATCTGTGCTTCTGCCCCAAGTGCTGTCCTTCTGTGCCACAATCAGCATGAGCTTTTCTTAGATTTATGCTTGTGGGCATATGGACAACTAGAAGTCATTTGGAGATGCCAGTTGTCCTCATTTTTTTTTCTTTTATCCTTATCCACTGTCAGTTGCTAAGGATGGTACTAGTTTCACTCTAAAGCAGTATGCAGTCAGATTGCTTTGTGCACACTTTAGGATTTCAGACACAGAGGGCAAGAGAAGCCATTACAAGGACTAGTATGTGTGCTTATACAGGTATTTTCCACCAACTGAAGATGATGTTGATTCCCCAGCCAGTGTAGAAGCTTTGTCTCAGGTTTTCACATACACCTGCCCAGTACCATCTAAAAACTAGTCAGATGCAAGCAATCAGATGCTCTAATCAATTTATAGACTTTCTATGCCCATTTGAAACCTAAGACTTTCAAGAGGTATGGATCATTGCTAGTTTGGAGGCTGCCCTGCCCATGGGACTAAGAATTCCTGCAAGTTGTCCTGTCTTTTTGTTGGTAGCCTTTTGTTAGTAGCAATTGCTTGCTTTCTTTCACACCAACTATTCATGTTGCTGGGTTTTATTTTCCCAGTCACTCATAGTAAACTGATGCAGCAGCACAGCATTTTAATGAATTTTTGTTTGGTTAAGCAAAAGTTGGATTGTCATGAGTAATCGAATTACTTCTCTGGAGATGAGATTTCTAAGTAAAGTGGTGAGGTGAAGCGATTATAGCTGTAACCCTTACAAGCATAAAAAGGTGTGTTATTCTAATCCTTTGTGAATGGGTTGAATTGAAAGTGAGGAGAATAAAAAAAGAATGCTCTTGGAAAAAGAAGGGAGTATGAAAGGACTACTGTATCATTTATTCCCTTTTCATTCATTCTCTGTTGCTATAAAGAAAAAAAAATAGTGGTAGAGTGGAGTGCTTTACCTTTCAAGTCTGTCATTCAAATCATTGAATCTTAAGCTGCTTGAAATACTGTTTAAAAAAATGAGGGATGAGGGCTGGGTTTGGGGAGGGAGGAAGGATAGATACAGTAAGTGTAGGTTGATCTTTTCAGGTTACTGAGTATGACCTTATCTTACCTTGGTGTAAAAACAGCAGAGTGAGGAGAGAGGAAAAAACCACAGGAAAGTACGGTTATGCAAAACTGTTAGCTCTATCTGCAAACATTTAGAGCCCAAGTGTGAGATCCTTATTACCCTCAGGCTTGTTTGTTTTCTGTTTTGGCTCTTTCAGCTGTTAAACAGGAGTGCTCTGTTTCAAGTTAATACCTGAAAAGACTTCTAAAGTTTCAGCTAGAGGGAGAGATGGCATATGAATTGCAATGTAGTAATTAACTGACTTGAGCACATAAATAGATTCTGTTAATTGGAGAAGAAATAACTTTGGTTTTAGATAATCAACCTGAATATGGTCAATTGTATAAGTTTATAAGTTGGTTTTAGTTGTTTTTGGTTTGTTTTTATGATTTCAAACAATTTTTATTGTTGCTCTTTTTTCCCCTCTGTATATTTTTCGGAGGGATGAGGGTGCGGTGGTTGACCCTTGCCAGCAACTAAGCACCCACTCAGCTGCTGCCTCCCTCTGCCCACCAGCAGAATGAGGAAGAGAATCAGAAGAGCAAAAGCAAGAAAATTTGTGAGCTCAGATAAAGATGGTTTAATAAGTGAAGGAAAGCTTTTAAAAATATTGTTAAGGAGTGATGCAAAGCATTCACACCCCACCTCCCACAAACAGCCCAATACCCAGCCAGTTTCCAACCTATGGTTACTTTGGAAATTTGAAACTCCAGCTTTTATTGCGGAGCACAGTCTCATATGGTATGGGACATCCCTTTGGTCAGTTGGGGTCAGCTCTCCCAGTTGTGCTCCCTCCCAACCTCTTGCCCACCCCACCCTCCTCCCTGGGAGGAGGATGGAAAGCAGAGAAAGCCGTGATGCTTTGCAAGCACTGCTCAGCAATGGCTAAAACATCCCTGTGTTATCAACACTGATCACAGATTCAAAACACAGCACCTTACATCACCTTACAGTGATGAGGAAGCTCCATCTCGTCCAGACCTAGTACATTGTCTAAGAATGCTTACATTTTATGATCACAATTTTCAGCATACTATCTTTCCATGGAGAAGACTGGGGAAAGTTTGGGCAAAATTTTCTTCCACTATGTCTGCTTACAGGGATGATTCAGATTTGGTGTACTAAAAGTTTCATATTCGTGAAATCCCCCATTTACTCTAAATTTGGGGAAAATTACCAATAGGCACGGTGGGGTGAGCAGTTAATTTTTCCCTGTCAATTACCTGAAAATGGAGTTTAAGAACAGAGTGTTTGAAGGAAAAGGAGAAAAAAAATATTATTTCCAGAGCTACTACTTTACACTTGCATTTCCCCCAAATTGCTTGAGTTTAACCTCCCTAGAAAACCTCTGTTTACCTCTCTCTTAGTGTTTTGCCCACATCCCTCTTGAAATTCTTAAGATATTAGCCAAGGTGAAAAGACGTTTTAGCCCATTCTTTTTCATTTAATCATGGCTGGAACAGACCCTTGAGCACAAGAGGCCATGTCTGAAAAGGAAGGGGTAACCCACTTCTGAACCTAACTTGCCCTAATCTCAGCTGTAATCTTCCCTTATCCAGTGTTAAAGGCAAGAATGAAATCCAAGATGAAATCATTTGTTATTTGCATGTTTGATGGGCCAAACATGTGAGAAAGGTCTTTGTAAAATACCAAGCAGGAGCCTCTCATACCTGTTACCTACCTATACCTACAGTAGTGCAGGCATGGTGTCAGTGCTGTGAGAGAAGGATATTTGGTTTTAATGAGGGAGTACCTGCAAGTATAAAAAGCTAATTCTTCTAGGCTACAGGATGAGGAATAGTTGGCTTAAAAAGAAATAGTTTGTATTTGGCTGTAGCTATCACTGGGTTTTCAATCAGCAATTGTAATTAAAGTTTCTTAAATATTAATGTTACTTTTTGCCCTTGCCAAAAGTCAAGATCAGTGTAAGATGCAATGAAAGTTGTTTTGACTTCAGATTTTCTAAGTAAACATTGTTAAGTCAATGAGCTGAGAATGAAATTTAGTCTATTGCTATGCAGTAAACATTTCATGTATTTTACTGTTTCATGAGAAAGGCTTTACAAGCTCTCAATAAACAGATATAAAATTGATATTATATGAAAAATATCTTCTGGTGATGAAACTGATTTAATAAATACCTGCAATATCTATGAATGTTTAGTAAAATATTTTTTGGTTAGTGGACATAAATACATTTTGCTGCAAACGAATGAAAATAAGACTTTTTGTGTATGATTCTCCTGGGAGCTTATAGCCAATACAACTAATAAATTGTCGAAAAATTTTGCAGTAGATGTTGCTTTTGTGTAAACTGAAAGTTCTGACATTGTCATCATTACTCACTACATTTGGTGAAGCAGCAGATGAAGAGACTTGAAATAAGGCTTTTCTTTTAGTAGTTTGTGTTTAGAGCAGTAGGCCCACTCCTCTGTCATCCTGGCGTAGCCCTGCTTATTTCTGCTCTTAAATGTATAGATAGTTATTTGATTTCCCAGGTATCAAGAGCATAGCTGAATAATTGAAGCAAATGAACATTTTTAGTTTAAAAAGCAGTTCACATTGTTTACAATGTTTACAATACAAATAAAAAATTTAAAAAGAGTAAATAGACTCTGAAATTTGGTCCTTACTTTGCGTATATTTAGGGTTAATCTCACTTTGATTCATTCATTTGGTCAGTAAAGATTACTTTGTGAAATAATTTCTTTGTGCTTAGCAACAATTATACAAGCTTAAAAACCTGTAAAAAAAACAAAACCTTAAAGAAGCATCAAAGGTAAAAACAGTTTAATAGTTTAACACAGGAGGTGTTTGATTTGAGGAGGCGGAAGGAAGGTTAAATGACAAGGTCTGCATTGATCTTTTTCTGTTAAGTAGAAGGTAACACCACTTGGCTCATTTCAGTGCCTTTTTTTGTCTGTGTGATTTGTTTTTAACTGCAAGGTAAGAAAGAGAAAGGAGCTTATTTGCTACTAGTAAAGTTGAAGGCTTAGTAGCAATGACCTGTGGTAATACATATCACAAGGAGGTTGACCTGTAAATCACTGCATGCATATCTGACAGTGCACTTCAGTCATGATTTGTAACGCTATTTACGTCCTTGTTCTGTCCATCTCTCAAAAAGGGACACAATTTATGCAGAGTTACGTGGTAGTTTTGTGTGGTGGCAGCACGTGTAGTAGCATCTGGAGTTCCCATTGCTAACCAGCCCAGGGGATGGCTTTTCTAGAGCGCACAAAGTAATGTCTGTAACAGGTCTGGGATTATTGTGCCTTCTGAAAGAAGGAAAGAAAGAAGACGCTTCTTTTGCTCAGAGACTTACATATGGGTTTGCTTCCCTTTTGGTATAAATTGCTCAGATTCATGTAACAAAGGAATACAATTCAAATACAATTTAAATTGACATTTACAACCAAAAATCATTGATTTCATAAAATAATTTATTTTTATCACTGAAGAATTTTAAACATTTCTGTATCAACTATTACCCTTTCTTTGTTGTCTTTTATGCTTTCTTCTTTTTTTTTGCTGATTTTGTTTATGGTAGTTTTTTTCTTTTTCTTTCCTGATAACCCAGTTCTCTTTTTGTGTTTTCCTTGTTCTGCATGTCTGTTTTTCAGATTTTTTTTCTTTTCATTTCTCATTTCCCTTGCCACGTCTCTGCATTTTCATTCTCCTGTCAGACCTAGGGCGGCTCCTTTAACTACAAGCTGTCTTTCTGCTGCTAAACCCTGAATCGCCTCTCTTTTATCTCTGCACTTTTTGCTATGGCAGGGTCACTGCAGCCATGGGGAACAGTCCACAAGCAAAAGAGGACAGCATTTCAGGGAGGAAAGCAATCACATGCTGTAGGCAGCAAGTTCTTTTACCCAGTGTGTAGTCATATTAATAGCAGCTTGAAAGGGTGCTTTCTGTCCCCTTTCCCAGTTTATGAAACTTCCGCTGATCAAGATGTTTTCTGGTTAGCAATGACTAACTCATCTAATGTCGCTTCTGCACTTCTTTGTGTTGAGAGGCAGGACCTGAAGCACATTCTTCATCTGTATAGGCAATCAGTGGCCACTGAGAATCTTTTAGCAAACCAGGGCATGAATTCTTTTGTGAAATACTCAGGGCCAGATGCTTAAAGCTTAAAGCTATGGTGAACTTTAAAAAGTGCCTAGGAGTCAGCTCTGATCGAAACTTAGAGGATTGTTTTTGAAATTGTGACAGCCTTAGAAAAAAGCCTCAAACATGAATCTAAAGAAAATACTTGAACTGGAAGAAATACAAAGTTAAAACTGCATTTCTGAGTATACTGCTTCATGCATGTATTTATTTATGAAAACAAGGCAATAGGAACTACTTAGAGCAATGAGATGAAGAGTCACACTGGGTGTCTTCTTGTATAAAGCAGGAATCTTGGAGTAATTCAGGTTGGAAGGGACCTCTGGAGGTTGTCTGGTCCAGCCCTTGCTCAGAGCAGGTTCAGCTTAACTGAATCTAACTTGGAAGTTAAATCAGGTTGCTCAGGGCATTGTCAAGCTGAATTGTGAACGTCTCCAAGGACAGAGATTCTTCTCTGAGCACCTGTCCCAGTTGTTGCCCACCCTCATGTCATTTTTCTTTTTATGCTCTCTGTTTGGGATTTCCCTTGTTGCAAGTCACATCTGTTGACCCTAGTCCTTTTGCTGTGCATCTGTCAGAGCGGAGTGTAACTGTATCTTCTCTACATTTATCCAGACAACTGAAGATGGCATCAAGATCAATTCCCTCCTTCCTCTTCCTCTCCCCAAAACTGTCTTTCCTCCAGGCTGAACAAAGCCAGCTCCCTCAGTACTCTGTGTGTCCATCTACATCCTGTGCCTCATCACCCTACTGGCTTTCTGCTAGGCTTGGTCCAGTATTGGTTCTTGTGGTAAGGAGCTCAGACTAGACACAGTGTGCTGGACAGTTGCACACATGCAGTATGATGGGCATGACCACAGCCCTCGGCCTGCTGACTTCAGTCCTACAACATCTCAGTATTTGGTTGGCCTTCATCTCCACAGTGGTGCACTGCTGACTCCTGTTCTGCTTTTCCAATGGGAATCCTCTGCCTTTTTCTGCAAAGCTGCTTTCTAATCCCAGGCTGTACCTGGGTGTTACCATCTCAAGTGTAAGGCTCTGCACTTGTCTTTCTAGTTGGGAAAAGGTAGAATTATTTTCCCTGGAGAGTATCATATGTAGCTGAGTGGAAATATATCACTCTTGGTGCAAGTTTGAGAGCACAGGATCAAATCTTTATTTTTACCACTCACACTTAATAAAACTTTTCCCTGGGTCTACAAAATTGAAAAGTTACTAGGTCCCTTCTCCTTTCTTAATGAGTGTACTCACTTCAAACTGATCAGTCAGATAACAAAAGTGATCACCTTCAGTTTTGGGGCCAGTCCTGTTTAACATCTTTATCAATGATCTGGATGAGGGGATTGAGTGCTCCCTCAGCAAGTTTGCAGATGACACTAAGTTGGGAGGGAGTGTTGAACTGCCTGAGGGTAGGAAGGCTCTGCAGAGGGACCTGGGTAGGCTGAATCAATGGGCTGAGGCCAACTGTATGAGCTTCAGCAAGGCCAAGTGCCAGGTCCTGCACTTCAGTCACAATAACCCCATGCAGCGCTACAGGCTTGGGGATGAGTGGCTGGAAAGCTGCCAGGCAGAAAAGGACCTGGGGGTGTTGGTGGACAGCAGGATGACCATGAGCCAGCAATGTGCCCTTGTGGCCAAGAAGGCCAATGGCATCCTGGGGTGTATCAGAAGGGGGGTGGTTAGTAGGTCGAGAGAGGTTCTCCTTCCCCTCTACTCTCCCCTGGTGAGACCGCATTTGGAATATTGTGTTCAATTCTGGGCCCCTCAGTTCAAGAAGGACAGGGAATTGCTTGAAAGAGTCCAGCGCATCAGACAAAGATGACTGAGGGAGTGGAGCATCTCCCTGATGAGGAGCGGCTGAGGGAGCTGGGTCTCTTTAGGTTGGAGAAGAGGAGACTGAGGGGTGACCTCTCATTCATGTTTATAAATTTGTAAAGGGCAAGTGTCAGGAGGAAGGAGGCAGGCTCTTCTCAGTCATGTCCAATCATAGGACACGGGGCAATGGGAGCAAGCTGGAGCATAGGAGATTCCATGTAAACATGAGGAAAACTTTTTTCACTGTAAGGGTTACAGAGCACTGAACAGGCTGCCCAGAGAGGTTGTGGAGTCTCCTTCTCTGGAGATATTCAAAACCCGCCTGGACGTGTTCCTGTGTGACGTAGTCTAGGTGATCCTGCTCTGGCAGGGGGGTTGGACTGGATGATCTTTTGAGGTCCCTTCCAACTCCTAATATTCTGTGATTCTGTGACCTTTAATACTACAGGTTTTCTAAGATATGTATTGCATGGTAAAAACACATTAGTGTTATATGAGATTTTTAGATCAAAACTACATTTTATTTCTTGCTTTTCCTTTTTAGACATTTTATTCTGCTGAAAGAATAATGTTACATAAACATTTACCTTGTAAAGTGTTTTAGTAATCAAAAATGTTTTTATATTTTTCATACAAAGTGTAGTGTAGAACTAAAATGTTTGGTTCAGAAATACGTTATTATTCTCCATCTTCCATTTTTTGAATGGTTGAGGTATGCAAACAGTTTTGTATTTAAGCTTACTGTTGAGATATTTTGTAAGTAGCAGACATGATTGTACAGGACTGCACTTTGTTTTCATTCCGTACTTATTAGTCTTGTTATTACACCATAGTCAATGAAGATACGGTCTTATTTGAATATATTATCATTGTATTAATTGGCTAATATGTTTTTTCCAGGTGAACATTTCTTTTCAAACATTATTTAAAATATGACAGTACATATGGTTTATGAGAGGTGCTCGAGCCATCTGAAAGTCATCTCCTGTGTTGATGCTGTCTGAATATGTCAGGATTACTTCCTCTACCCAAGTTTGAGAATTTTGGCTAGCTGTCTCTAAGAAAGGTGGTAGATAACATTGCCTGGTTCTTAAGGAGTATGGAGCTGAAGTGAGTAAATTCATTAAAGTTGTATCAAGTCAGTCACTGAGTAAAGACATTCCTCACTTCCTTGAAGAGAAGAAAGGCCATTTTCTGCATGGATTGTTGGGAATACCCACTTGTAATGGGAGCACACACTGGAGTGGCCTGTGTGTTTCAAATCACAAGTCACATTTTGACAAAGGGACAATTCAAATCAGGTACATACAGGTGTGTCTTAGGCTATGTCTCTGAACACTAGAGAACATTGTTTTCATGTCAGTACTTGTTTAATTCAGTATTTTTCTCCTATTTTAAAATGCAAATTTGTTTTTTGCTCATTGTTAGGCAAAGCTCCGTGCCTCAGTATAGATGTTTTTGCCACCTCATCTGCAAGAGTTTTTGGCACTCCTTCATTTTAAGGTGATTTTCTCCTCCAAATCAGTCACATTTTAATCAGATCACAACTGACTGAAAACCCTAAAACCAGATTTAAAGCATAAATACCAGTACAGTAATCTTCTTTGCCAGCAACCCATTACATAAATCATAATATAATATTTGCATGTTATAGTTGGCTTCATTTATTTTGACTTCTGTGTGGATTTGGAGCTTTTGTTAGATATATTCTTTTTTTCCTTTGGTACAGTTGTAATTTTGTGGAGAATCTATAGCTGGGAAAGCAACAGCCCAAGGCATATCCAATACAGAGCAGCTAATTTCGTCCTAAATGCTAAAACTAAATGCTCCACTACCCACAAAACACACAGCCGAGGGGGCCACAAATCCACTTTCAAACTGATAGCTTTTAGTTCTGCATACTGCACAACCCAGCACTACTTTTTCTACAGCCTGGCTGCCTTCTGTCAGAGTAAGCTTTGTGCAATTAAAAGATGATTCATCTTTACTTCTTATAAGCCAGTGTAATACCAGGTAAGAAAAGTTCATTTAACTTTAATCATGGAGGCTCTGTGTTAGATCTGGTTCCCCCATCACACTTCTGTGTGAGTATTTACTTGAATAATGGAAGTAACAAAAAGTCTCTTTCTTTCTTTCAGAAGAGAGAAATTGAGTAGAGTTTTAGGTTTAAAAGCAACAAGACTTCTGTATGAAATGAAAAAAATGTGTAAAAGTAAAGCCAAAGGTTCAGAATGTGGCAATATGCATTAAGTCTTCTTTCTTGCAGGAGTGTTTTGACCTGTAGTCTGTGGGACTGCCACCTCTTTCTCCTGCTTGAAGGTTTCTTTGAAATGTTAGTAAGATAGAGAGATACCACTATGGAAAGAGAGGCAATGACACAAGCTTTTAATGTTATTACAGGTCCTGATATGAACTCATTAGTCAATGGCAATCAACCTGGTGCAAACATCAATGTGGTTTTTTTAATACTGTTGTCATTGCATTAGCTGTGTGTTGTTGCAGGGCCATTACGGCAGTGTTTCTAGATGTTAAATGCAGGGAAACAAGCCTATAAACAAGCTTGTGAGTTTTTACACAGGGTTTAAGGCTTAGGTAACATGTTTGTTTTGCAAATGGTTGGTGTAGCGGAAGATGTCAAAGCTTTCAGTCAGCTAAAGGCCGTTGCCCGCATGTCACAGCTGGTAGACTAGCATGGATAAGCACCACTGCTTTGATGTTTCAGTGCAAAATCAGGTGGTCTGGCTTGAAATGCTGACGTAAGACCTTTCAGATATATTTGTATAAGCAGATTTGGGACCAACTGCATAATTAGGGTAATGGCTGAAACAGTGCTTGCAGCCTGCTGCTATGAGCAGGTGGGTGATACCCAGTTGCCTTGGAAGAGGATATTTGCCTTTCTCTCATGCTTCCAGGGCTTCTGCTGCTTGGACATGTATTAGTGCTTGGAAGTTCAGGAGAAGCTCAAGAGTTTTGATCCATGTAACTTTCTGAGAGTGGATGCTCTTCAGATGGGAAAATTTTAAAGAAAAGGAAAGTTCTCTGCCATAGGTGTCGCGCACCAGTGCATCCTGTGGTTTTTCCCAGCTATCCCAGTGGGCTCCTATACACTGAATCGTGTCAGGAAAGTATTGTATAGCTGAAGAAGTTGCAAAAAAATTCTCCAGATGGAAGAATAAAATTCATATGAAAGAAAGCATCTTTAATTCTTTCAGGGTATTTATATTTACTCTTTATTTGAAAAAGTACCAAATTTTACAAAATACTGAAGACTGGCAGTCATGACAGTAAGAATCTGGGATACTAATAACTGATGGGTGCTGTGAAAGACTAATGTTTGCACTGTATTAACTCTACTGTGTGTGGGTTTGGTTTCTTTTGAAAGGATGAAGGGAGCACTTTCTGTTCCTCCTTAGTGCCATTGTCTTTTGATTCCATCTTCCATGTTATGAGCACTGCATTTGATATAAGATAATTTTTCATATTAGGAATTTCTGTATTTTGAGTTACTGTGCGTGTAGTTTGGGTTGAGAGTTTACAGTTTTTTGGTGGAGGAGAGTTAAGCTGCCCTTGCTTCCTTCAGTGTAATTGCGCAGGTCTGCAATAACTCTGCAACTCCTACGCTACCAGTAAATTCTCACTTACAATTTTATAGTTGCTTAAATTAGCAGAAGTTATTCACAGAATGTTATTTTCAATAAATATAGCAAAATGGAACTTCAGACATCTCAGAGTGATATTTTTCCCCATAAACCATGGTGTGTGCATATATAAATGATAACGATCATTACAATGTACTTTCTCTGCTAAACTTCTTAAATGTTACCTAGTGGAAAGGCACATAAAGATGAGGCATTCTGTATATTTGTTACCAGACATTGCTTTTATAGTAATTTTCTTTTCAGGTTTAATTCTGAGCTAGCAAGCCATATAGGAGTCATTGTCAAAACTAGATAATTTCTTAATGTAATATTCTGCATAGTTGAAATTTTATAACTAACATCAAGTGAAAACTTATTTTTAAAAATACATGTTTTTGAAAGCAGGCTGTTTGTTCAGACTAAAACTTGAGAGTTGTTTAATTTGTTATGTGGTCAAACACTAACACTTCTTCCTTGCCCCCTCAAAAAAACAAAAACAAAAACAAAGCAAAACAGAAACAAAACAAAACAAAACACACACACACACACACACACACACACACACACACACACACACACACACACACCCCCCCACCCCAACAAAAAAACCCAACAACCAAAAAGCCAACCGAACAAACAAACAAAAAAAAATACACCCACACAACCTCATAAATGTTCTCATTATCAAAAAGCTGTCTTCCTTTATATGTTCTCAGGAAAAACAAGTCTAACAACAGACTCATTGTAATTCATAACTACTACTAAGTTCATCTAGCAAGTCTCCATTAAATGGTTATGATCAGGTGGATCAAAGTATAAGAGGACCCATTCTCGACCAATACCCCTTTCCAGAAAAACAGGGAAAAATAGTGTTTTAGACTCCATTTTGTCAGTCTGATACTTTACAGCATTCATGTTATATATTTATACAACTGTTTCTTTATATATCCTTTTCAAGGTCTGTTACTATTCATGCAAAAAAATTGGTTTGAGTCTTTAGGCCTCTACATCCATATTGGCTGTTGAAAGAATTGCATCAAGTGGCTCAAGAAAGTATCATTCTAAATACTGGGTTTTTTCCAAGACACAGAAAATTAACCAGATTTCAAAATAAAAGAAAATTGCATTAGGTATTTCTCCTAATTTCTCCAACATTTTGAACATGCAGCTGTTACAAGATGAGACCTGATATTTTGAAACAAGTACATAGTATTGTGCATAATTTGTGTTCTAGGAGATCCTGTAGCTTTTCAAAACCTGAGATCTGGCACAGATTAGGATTTTTTCAGGGTAAGGGTCCAGGCTCTGCACTGGTGACAATTTTGAAATGATGACCTGAGAGGGAACTTCAAAGATGGAAAAAACACAGTACCAGAACCCCAAAGTATGGTATTCTGAATATTTTTTAAAGATTTATTCTCATTTGTTTTGAAGGTAAGGCAGGACAGAAGAGGAGGGGAGAAAAAAAGGTTGTCTCATAGATATTCAGGTGTAAAATAGGCTGATGAATAGACTCTATTTGTCCATGGGATATATTTCTACTGTGTAAACCCAACATCATTTGCTCTGTACCTTTTGGATTGGATAGTTCAAAGACTAGCACAGCTCTGCCTGGGCTTAGTGATGTGCTGTCTCCTCTCTCTTGGGTAGTGTTGTTGCCACACAGGGAAAGGCCATGTAGCTCTGCCCTTGGAGTTTGCTCTTTGCTTTGAGAGGTGCCTTTTCAGAAGCCTTAGCTCACATTTTTATCTTATGTCCTGCCCTGGTTGAAACAGCTGAACTAGAAGCTGGCAATGTAACTTCAACTTACTCTCCTGTGTAAAATACCTTGTCACAGTTGCCATTTGCATTCACCCAAAGCTATTTATGTCCTGAGGACACAGTTACGTCATTGAGCCAGCTCGTTTAAACCTAGCTCAGTTATGTCTACATAAACAACCACCTCTTGTGTTAGGATAATAACTTGCAAATCAAAAGCCTGACAACCTGTAGATGATAAGATGCACTGAATATCTTCATTGCCTGTAACCGAATCCTATCCTTGGAGTAAGTTGAAGGGTAGTGAGATGTCTACAAAGTACGTGCACAAGTAGTACATCTTAGTGGCAGGTGCAGTAGAAACGCATGGAAGGCACTAATCTGCTCTTTCAGTGTGACCTGCAGACAGCAGGGCAGTGCTGCTGGAACATTGTCCCTCAGCATTGTTCCTGCTTCGGCTCTTCAGCTGCACATGTCCGAGGTTTCATAGTTAGTGAGGCAAATGGATTCACCGCTTTTTTCGGTTGGTACTTCTGAATCTTTTAAGGTTAACTTGTTCATAATTGGTTATAAATTCATGAATATTACTGATTTCAAAGTAGTCATTGTGAGTTTAAATTGCTTCTCGGTGGAACATTGCAAGAGTATATCCTCATTAACTTTAGTTTCAGTCCCCAGTAGAAGCAGACACTTGGTCCACCTGATTCTGTTTTCTTTGTAGTTTCCTACCAAAGTAGTACCAGTCAATGGATTGATCAGAAAGTGCTGGAGAATAGAAGAGATGGGATTGATTTTTATTATTTTTTATTGTATATCACTTATCAAAACAACATCTGTCTACACTTGTGAGGGCTTAAAAATACCGGTTAGGAACCAGTCTTTAATATATAAATGTATAGAATATACTGGAATTTCCAGATTGCATTCTCATTATTATACGGCAAGACATACTATGCTAGTTTGCTTAATTAATTAAGAATGTATATAAATATTTATATTCTGCACATTCATCATTTTGAAAGCATCCAGTGGCATAAGCTTAGGATATTTTTCTGCATTATCTGGAAGCAGGATGTGTAAGTAGGGAGTCACTTGTTTACCTGATTCCATATTTGTGTGCAGAGCCACCTGTGGGACTTTCTGTACTTAACTTCTACAGCATCTTATACTATGCCAAATCTGACTAGAGGTTAGCTTGAAGATGTACTTATTCCATTTTTGCATCTAAGCTGTCCTTTGAGAGGGATCAAATGGCTCTTTCAGAAGGAGCCATAGGGGCTGGTGAAACAGTGTCTCTCTCTGTTTCTGCAGCAGTGACCTTTTATGTGGACAACAATGGTATCTAATTTTTTTCATTCAAGGGCTTGACTTATAATATCACAAAGCTTTGGCACCTCGAGGACTCCTTCTGCTAGGCATAGCTGGTAGCATCTGTGACACCTTTCCCTTTTCCCCTTCAAGGGACACGGGTGAGGGCAAAGATGGGCACAGTATTTTGCAACACAAAGTGAGGCAGCAGATTTTATCTAAACATCGCTTCACTACCCTCCTCTTTCAGGACTGGTGAGGAGAAAAGGCTGGTGGTGCAGGACATTCCCCTTTTCACCAGCAGAGCCTGTTAAAGTCTTTTCCTTGGGGCAGCCATGGACCCTGGTTACCATGGTGACAGGGATGAACATGACACTTCAAAGCACAGCTTGGGGACTCACGTTTTTAGTTCATAATCAAATACAATTTTTCTTTTTAATAATGCTGCCTTACAAAGCTGTAATTTAGAGTCCTAGAAGCAACATCTTAAATGTATCCAAACCCTAGTGAATTTCTGGCATGCCTTCATCTCCCAGAAGCTGCACTCCAAAAGAGAAGCTCTTTGGAAACTTTAGAGAGGGGAGCATTGTAGGGATTCCTTTCCCAGTAAACATAGCTCCATCTTTCAACCTAAAAAAGAAAAATCTTAAAGAGGGACCAGTGGTGTACTAAACTGACTTACATAAGACCTTGTGAAATGCGTGCATAGTTTGCTGGAACAAATTGCACATCCCATCTCCCCCATCCCTGTAAAAGCACATTCAAGTGTTTTCATCAAATAGAATCAGCTGAGACTTTTTTTTTAATGTAATGAAGCTAAAAGGGGTTACAGATCTCTGTCTGAACTTGAATTTATTAATTGACTTTCAGACTTCTAAACAGTTCCTTAATTGCACAATTATTATCATTCTAGCAAAGCAGTAACAAAACAGTTGGAGATGGAACAGTCTTTGTGGGCAGATGCTTAAAACACAGGGCAGACCAGTCGAAAAAATATTCATCAGAGAATCTCGCTTAGTTGCTCAAAGAGCCCTTTTCTCAGGTGGTTGACTGACATATCGCCAGAGCTGGCTAGAACTCAGATTTCATTTGATGTTATCCTGATGTTACCTTGTTCATTCAGACGTCATTCCTATTCTTAATTAAAAGTTTTTGAATGCCACATAACAAAAATGCAGAACATATTATCTTCAGCAGAGCTATTTTGAATATCAAGCTATGCAGCAATAACACCAGTTTGTGAGAATTCGAAGATCTGCCACAAACAGAAATTAACATTCAAAGAAAATGCAGTGTAATAAAATAGCAGCTTTAATCATGCATAAACCAGAATTTCTTCCCTCGCTTACACAAAGGAAGCCCGGCATAAAATGCTGTGAATGTTAAGAGAGTCAGATGGTATGGTGAGAAGGTTACATATAAAATCTTGTTCGAAACCTCTGATTTAAAAGCTGTCTGTTCTCTCTAAGTGGTACCATACAAACAGCCCTGTGAAATCCTACCAGAATTTTCTACTTGAATAATTTTGTTTGGATGAGCAAGTAGAATATCATTATCTTGATTCCAACACCATCTCCTTAGGAAGGTATAGGTGAATAGATTTTCTGCTGAGTCTCATAAATTCTCTGACAATTTTGCAAGGCTGTGTGTAAATTCTGAGCCACAGAAGGATGGAGAAGATAGGAAAGCAATATATGCCGTGACTAGATTCCTTATACCACAGTATACTTCAAGAATTAAGTATGAATATTAGGCAAACACTCAATTCTAGAAGTGAGTGTTGGATTTTTAGGTGTATTTGAATAAAAACATTATTGAAAAATTAGAGGAATTAGGGTACATCAGCAAGTTATGAGAATAAGATGGACTTTACCGCACCAACTGTTTAGAATTTTACTGTCCCTGAGAGTGTTAGCAATCCTAGTCTAATTTAGTGCTGTTCACAGTTGAACTTCATGTCATTGATCATGGAAGTCAACTGATTAAATATTTTCCTTTAGCATCTGTGAAAACAAGGAAAACTACTTCTCATATGTTCGCTACTGTGGGCAATGTCCAGAGCCAGAATCACTGGATCGAGTCATTTTATGAACTTTTTGAACATGACTGTGGAATATGATTGCTGTTAGTGTTCATTAGTTCAGAAGAAAGGCAAGTGAATAAGTTGCTAAATCCAGTGTTCTCCTCCTAGTCTAGCTAATAAATCTGTGTAGGCAGCTATTTTTACAGGAGAGGGGGAAATGTAGTTAACTCCTTGTTTCAGATCAGAAGCTCATCTTGCAAATTTTATGCAAAACGACTTTGCACTGGTCGAAAACTGTAGGATTATCTCTTCTTAGACTTACAGGGTCAAATGAAAAATATAGTAATATGCAAGGATATTGTAAAAATTAACACTTAATTGAAGGTCTGTTAGCGCAAGGCCAGACAAAGGAATTACTAACCAATAAAGAGTCTAATTTTGTATGATTATCATTCTGTTACCACACAAGGTTCTTTTTCATATTGTTAAATTACCTTTTAATACAGTCTGCTGTTCGATATATAAGGATTGCAGGGCTAGATTACTAAGAAGGAATGTTAGGAATTAGTAATGCAAGTGTTTTTGTAACTTAAATAATTTTAAACCACTTTTACCTTGTTTAGAATATACAGTAGTTATCTCCAGTTATTGAAATAAATCGATTTTTAACTACTATATCTCTCCAATTTAGAGAGAAAATGTTGTGGGGGACCATGTCAAAGGCTTTCAGCAGTCCAGATAGGTGACATGAGTAACGCTTCCCTTGTCTACTAATGTGGTCACTCCCTCATAGAAGGCCACTAGGTTGGTTAGGCAAGATTTGGTGAAGCCTTGGTTACTTGAGTTGTTATGTTTGGCAAAACCAGCCGTTTAGCCTATAGAAGAGCCACTTCAGAGAAAGAAAAATCCTGTCCGTTTTGTAGTCCAGTGGATAGAGAGAGCAAATTCTCAGAGCAATTCTCAGAATTTCTCATGCTGCTGTATTTAGACCTTGTGCAATTAGCAACCAGGAGACACTGACTTACACACGTAAGTTTAATACACAGGCACAAGGTTTCTATGTTTTTATTCTTTGGTTGTGTATGTGTAAGATCACACATGCTTATTACAATACAGTTTGAACTATCAAAATTAAAACACAAGTAATATGAAATATTTTCAAATTCATACGTTTCATTAAATGATTCTGTGCTACATTCAATGGCTTCCTGAAAATAATATACTTCATTGCATACAAACCACATACACATGAATAATAGATTGCAGTGTGATTTATATCTATAATTGCTTTCATATAGTCCCCAAATGCAACATTTAGTCTAGAGAATGCATCTATTATCTGTTGCTGGAGACATATACATATAATAATCCTGAACTCATTTAAATCAAAAGCTATTTTTCTGTTCATACTGGGGAAAAGGGTACCATTTTGCCCATAGATTTTAGCATTGTGCATGTAGAATTCTCAACCACTGATTATACGCTTGCTTAGTCTATGACTGTTCAATATAGTTTTTCTCCATTAATTTAAGACTCTGTGGAACATTTCCAGTGGACACCAGCTTTATCTCATAAACAGCATTAAAGCTCATGGAATGAGTTACTGTCTCTTACTTCAAACCTCTTAGTGTAAGGAAAACAGAATAAATGAACAAGCAGTTGATATCCTCCTGGCTTTCCACTGTTGTTCTAAAAAATTGATTAGATAGTTGCATTTTGAACAGCTTCTTAAGTTAGGTGAATAAGTAAACTCCCTCCATAACCTTTTTTTCAGATTCTCTGAGAAGTGTGTAGCTGATTCTCTAAGGTAACTTTTCTAAATGAAATTACATTGTGAGTGGCCGAGCAGCAATTTTAAACATGACTCTTAGAAGCACCTATATTACAGCTTGCTCTATCAAGCAATAAGGATTGTATCTTTCTCCAGGGAAGTGTGAGACAGGTGTCTCTTTCCCCTCTACTCTCTCAAGTCTCACTAATACTCTTGTGAAAATACCACTGTCCTGTCCTGATCAAGGCTCAAAGTCTGTACTTTTGAATGTATTTCTGAGCCTTCAACTTTTGAAGTGTGTCTTCAGGTCACATCCAATCCTTCGGATTTGTATTTTGAAATCTCTCAAAGACCTGGCCTTAAATGCCCAACCACATAACTAAATCTCTTGTTTAGGCCATAGTTATTTTGCAGCTTGAGTAGTTCTTACCTTTGCTAGGTCAAAGCTACCCAACTGTGCTGACCTTGGACTCATGATGATTCCAGACACAGTGACTACCCTGCCTCTGCATGCTCACCTCTCTACCCCTTCCCACGTCCTTGCTTTTTCTCAGTACTCCATACAGCAAATATGAGGGTTTTTTCCTGTTGACATATAAAGCCATTTATGTTCTAGCTTTGATTGGTCTCTTGACTCCACTGATTGACCTTTTGGCTCTACTGCTTATCAAATGTTCATTCGTGTTTATCACATCCAGCTCAGATAATAGTAGACTGGGAGTTGATTGTTATTGAGCATTGAGAATCTCAAACACCTTCCAATTTCACCTCAGAAGTCATCCCCCTCATTTCCTCTGTGAGACAGCATCATATGTGTATCTGGCATTAATTCTAGCTTGTGTGTGTGTTGTGTGTACACAGCTACATACACACACCACTTAACTGATCTTGACTCTTACTACTAGACACCTCAACAACACCCATAATACAAACAAAATATATAGTATTGAGTCCGTGCAGGTTATGTCTGCAAGTGTGCATGCAGGTATGTGTTTACGCAAAGGAGGAGGCATTTAGTATTTCTCAGCAGAGTTCAAGCTGTAGGGGAGAGAGGTGATTATGATGATGAAGTCTTATGATGACTATTAAGTTTTATGATTAAAGTACTGCCAGATCTCTCACTGTCTGCCTAACTCTAGCATGGGCGCCTGGAAGAGAGCATGTTCCTAACTCAGAAGGTTGTTCTGAAGGTAAGTTGTTAGTAAGTGGTTCAGATACTGCTGAGATGAACGTTACAGAAATAAGTAAAAAAAAGTAATTTTAAACATCAGCCTGATCCTTCCCTCAAAAGATAATATGGGTTCCTGCATATGGAACCCAAATAGAAATGGTCTGAGTAACATGGTTAAAACCAGAAAGTATTAGATACCAATTATCCCTGGTGCTGACTACACTGGCTTTCTGAAAGGCCCACAGAGCACATTTTTGGGGCAGTGGTAGTCTTTCCCTGGTGTGACTTCTCATTTTTCATTCTGCTTGTTTTGGTGGTATTGAGAAGCATCCTAGTTGCAGCGTAAAGGACATTTTCTGTGTAATGACATAGGTATGATGATCCCAACAGCTTGTAACTGCTCCACGTGCAGCTTCTGTGAGCAGGGAGAGGTTAAGGAGCATCTGCTGCATGCAGGGTGGAGACTGAAAGCAGGGTGAGAGAGACAGCAAGCACAAGTACCCACCCCTCCCTGGGAGCAGGGGAAAGACAAAGAGCCACAGCCTTAGAAAGTAAGAGCTAGAGAACTGAAGAGCAGTTTCCTATTTTACAATCAAACACCTCATGAGATTTTACTCCTGGCTGAAACCTATTTATATTTTTTGATGCTTTTGCCAGGCTGGAAAACCCAGTGTTCCTGATCCTTTGTACGCCAGGCTGTGATGCAAAGAGGTGCAGGCTGAATGGCTGTGTGCTTTCATACATATTCCTCTCTGCTGCTGTAGCCTGTGGCTTCAGCCCACTCAGCTGTGTTATAGAGTGGTTTCATTTCTGTGTAGAACAGCGATTTTATTTTAAGGGCCTATAAACAGAAATAAAACTACTGCTGACTTTAGGCTTGACTCTGTGGATGACCTTATTTGGAGAGTCAAAATTCCCAGTAGAATGCAGATCTCGGGCCAGATGCTGTAAGGTGACTTCATATACAGAGCTGAACTGAAAATGAGTGAGAGGGAGAAAGACTAGAGTTTAGAGTGCTGGTTGCAGCTTGGTAAAGAGAGTTTAATTTACTGTTTGTGAGTTACATAATCTCACCTGTCAATGTTAAATATTCCGTATTTAATATCTAAAGAATTAACATTAAAGGACTTAATGGTTATTTACTTGATAGATTGTCTCTGCTTTGTCTTCTGCTTTATAATACAATAACTTGTTTGGAAATCCAGATGCATATACATTTCTATATATATGAACTGTTTAATATATGTATTATATATTTTTATATATATATATATATGCACACCAGTATACACATGTATACAGTCATATACTTGGTGTTGCTAATGTATGGTATATGGATTGAAATTTATAGTGTGTCTATATATATATGTGTAGATATATAAGCACATGATGCATGTATTTACATTCTTGCTGCCATATTCAAACACACATATACATGGCAATTATCGCCAATGATGATTTTCTTGTCTTTAGTGCTTACACATTTAAGCAGCTTCTTTTCTGATTCGTTTAGCAGCAGCAACAGAAGAACCTGAGGTGATTCCAGATCCAGCTAAACAGACAGATCGAGTGGTGAAAATAGCAGGAATAAGTGCTGGAATTCTGGTATTCATCCTGCTTCTCCTTGTTGTCATATTGATCGTCAAAAAAAGGTAAGAAAATGGTCTGTCCTAATCCCTCTTAATTTTTCTCCATATCAAACAATAACTGTGTATTTTTTAATGGGTCTTTAAAAAAAATAGATTACAGGACCAGTAGCTCACATCAGGTTTTGGATGAGTTTTATGTGTTTCTTGCTGGTTTTGCTGGAATTCTTGTGGTGAATTTAAAGAGAGGATTACTTTATATTTGGGATCAAATAGCTATACATTTTCTCATACTTATCTCAAAGTAGCTTTAAGTTGCAGTTGGTGGAATGTACAGAATAGTAAAGTGTGTGGAATTAGAATTCATAGAGCATTGTTTTAAAGCGCAGAAAAAAAGAATAACTTATTGCACTTTTCATGTTGTAATCACCTAATGAATTTGATTTTCTATATGCAGATCTAATGAGTTATTTGTATGTTATCCAACTAGCAAAATAATGTAATTTTATACCTCTGTTTATTTTCTTGTAAACCTGGAGTTTTTTCTTAAAAGTCATACCGCATCACTGTAAAATTATCTATCCAGTCCTTAGTGCATTAAATTGTGTATTAATTTAAAAGAATTTTAATTTTTTACCGCTTTCTTAGACAGTAAGCAATATCGCCATCTTCTGGTATTGTACAATGCTAACTCTGCATCCAAATGCTCCTCCTTGTAGTAAATTGTGCTACCCTCTTGCTCCGTCAGTTTTTAAAAGTCTTAACTTCCCAGTAGTTGCAGCTCTTTTAACCTGGCATAAAAGCTCATAATATGGCTCTATAAATCCGTAGTTTTAGCATCGAAAGCAATTCCTCTCTTTCTGTGCACCCTTCCCTTCCCTGGTGGGTCCTCTTCACAGGGCACAAGCTGATTTATCTTGGGTAGAACGAGACCTTTGTCTTCCAGTGGTGTGTGCATTGCATTCCCTTGCCCTTTGCAGAAGTTTTAATGAAAGTGTATCTGTAAATGTTGCAAATGTTCCTCTGAAATACAGCTTGCTATTATTTTTTAATATTAAGAAAAAAAATTAAATTGTGCCTAAAATCATTCTATATGTTGTAATTACTGGTTTGCATTAGATCTTTTTAATTTATTGCCTCTTTACAATTATCCCTGGAGATATATAACTTGGAGAAGAAACGTCTGCATTAGAAACATTAGGTATGCTTATAGTGTTCTGTGTTAGTTAGCTACATATGTGATTTTTCCCAAAAGTGCTTTTACTTTCCTCTGTTGTTTACCTTTGTGGTTGAGAATTAACACATATGCAAAAGGTCCAACTCACCATATGCAAAAGAGACATATAGTTAGCCAGTTTCTTTATTTTCACCTCTTCCAAAAAACAAACAAACAAAAAGGAAGGATTCTCTGTTTTATAGTTTTATTGCAAGGTATGTGCTGGGAAGTATCAGCTTCTCAGCGCATGTTGCAGTGGTCCCCTTATGCTCAATAGAAGACTTTGTGTGTGTGTCTGTGTGTGTGTGTGTGAGAGAGAGAGAGACTGTCTACCACTGTATAATGTGATATAATTATATAAATAGAATCCCACTTCCAGATGGGATTGACTAGTTCTTCAGGTAACAAAAAAAAAAAGGGTTAAAATTCAATGCGTTCATTTTCCCTATCCTTTTTATATCTTGCATTCAGAGTCTTTTTAGACTCATACTTTCACTGTTGAATTGTTTGATGAAAGTAAGTTAATCCTGTTAATGAAGTGATATTTTAAATTTCCCTTTTTCCCCCCTTCCCTCCTCTGAACCTGTAAAGGCAGTACCCCCTTAGGAATGATACTTGATCATCATTCTAAAGCACATAGCATTTTTAAACTCTTGTACTATTATGTATTCAACATAAGTGAGAAATTAACCTGTTTAATGAATTTTTATTGTTTGGCAATTTTTCTTTATGATAGTTTATTTGGTTGTCTATCATATATGTCATAGGAGTGCTATTCCTGCCCTGCCCTGCCCCTGTCCCCATCCCTTAGAGAAAGTGGACAGGTATTTTTAATACCAGTTTTAGTCAAGGACTCTTTTTAAAAAAAGCATAGAAAACTTTTGTATACCAGAGTTAATTCAGTCCATCTAGTGAATCAGGGGAATTCATATCATGAAGCCAGAAACAGCTGTAAAAACCCTGACACATTCACACGTACATAAAAACACTTCACTTAGTTGTGGTGGGACTGAAAACCGATCCATTTGCCTCATCTGTAGTGTATATATTCAGTGATCCATTATGTAGTATCCCTTTTGGCACCTGAATTGACCACAGCTTATTACACAAAAAGTCAATGAAACAATGGTTTCTGCATTTTCATTGGTATATTAAGTCATATGCACAGCCATCTCTATCTCAATCTGATTAAATGCAGCATTACATTTTATTGAAAAACAGAGTACTAAGCAGTTTTATTCCCGAGCTTGAGATGTGTTAAGCTTTGCCTGATCATTTTGTACAAATTGGTTTGAAGTTTTCCCGAACGAAGCCCTTAACAACTCTTCAGAGTTTTACTGGAGTAATCAAGCCAACTAAGAAAAGGGATACTGCATCTTTATAAGCAATGCTATTTTTATTTTCCAAGTCATTGTTGGACTATTTCCAAATGTCCTTCATTTCCTTCCATTTGTTTACCTTCCATATTTTTAATGCTTAGCATGACTACATCAGCATTTCCAATTGTATGATTTTAAAATAGAAAACATATGTTTGCATTCAGGAAATGTGTGGTATATATGTCAGTACACACATACCTGTTGTGTGACGTGCATTCTTTAAAATGTGTGTACTCATATAGCTACATATGGTATGCATACAAACATATGTATACATCTGTGTACCAATAAAGATGTTAAAGTGAATGACATTAAATCTGTTTTCTGATTAAGTGTATTTATTAATGCAATCTCTAGTTTTTGTAACTGAAAAATAAAAAGCATATTTACTGCACAAGATTTGTACACAGCTGTTCATTTGTCATGACATCTAGGTGGTAATCATTATATTATGCTGAACTGCATGTTGAAAATACACAGTCCATTTAATTTTCAAATTTTTTGGCAATAAATGAAGTCTCAGCATGTAATTTTCTCAAGTGATCTTTCTAAAAAACAAGTCATTTTTATATGCTAGTTTATTTTTTTCTAATTGCATGGCAAAGTAAGGCTAGTTTATGCATGAGCAAGTTGAAATGCTAACCAAAGAAACATGAATTTTTCAATTTTTTTTTTTAAACGCACATTTCTCTGCTTTATTGAATGTGACAGAGTCACGCTTTTCATTCACCATTGCTTCTCTTTTTCCACTGTCTGTGATTTGCTTGCCAGGAGGAGCTACTATTCTTACTCCTACTATCTGTAAGTAGAATACGGGTGACTTACTATTTTACATGTTTTAAAGATGCAGTATCCCTTTTTAAAAAAGAAAAACAATCTCTATAATTTTCCTAAAGTTTTATTTATAGTTACCTTTCTTTATTCTCAGGCTTGAAAAATTGCTTGTATCTTTGTTCCTGTTATTCTTACCCTGTTTTGTTTTTTTTTAAAGGGATATTGTATTTCTAACTGTATATTGAGACTTTTGCTTTTTGCTACAGTTTTTCCCATAACTATCATTTCAGTTTATTGCAATCATAATTTTAATTTGCATTATGATTCACAATGACACATCACACTAAGGAAAAATACTCTTTTCCCATTTCCTAGCTAGAGAGCTATGCTTGTAAATCACAGACTGTTCTTTCATAGAATATCAGTTCAGGAGTGATCCTGTGCACCACTTTTCCTATGCAGATCGTAGGTAGATGCCGACCCTTTATAAATAGGTCTGTGCCTTACCAATGGCAGAACAACACATCTGCCGCTGCGGTACCAACCTTTTTTTGATTTACAGAAGTATTTTTTGTGAAGTGGTCTGCATCTGTTGCTTGTAAGGTGCTTTGCATACGCACTTTAAAGTATGGATCTTACTTTTTGACATTGGCTTGCATAAAGTTTTGTTTCATTGAAGCAAAATTGGCTTTTTTAATATGTGTTGACCAAATGAGGTTTTGTGAGGACTGAAGCAGTTTTGGCTGTGATTGAGCGAAGCAGTTACACACATTCTTAATTTTAAATAAATCAATAAAGCCCTTGACTTCAGAGGGGATCTGAGAATGCACTCAAGTGCTTTGATGAACCGGTGGTGTCTGATAATGATGCTCTTCCACATTTTTAAGCAGATTAGTTGACTTCTTTAAACAAACTTAAAAATAAAAAAAAGTAAGCTGGCTTAGCTAACTGTCATTCTCCGGTATATTGTGACAAATAATAATTTTCTTGTTAAATAACAATTGCTTCAGCTCCAGATAATTAACTGCACAGTTTCATCCTATGATAGAGCACTTTTCCCCTCCAGCTCCCAGTGAAACACCTACCTGCGCAGGTTCACCCAACTGGATCCTTCAGCAGATAATGAGAATCGTTTATGCTTTCTGTCAGCCTCAAGTACTATAACCTAACGATTTGCTTAACTATCAGGAAGCATAGATTGCGTATGTCTTTAGCCAAGTGAGGGAAGGAAAAAAGGAAAGGAAAAAGAAGTAAAACCCCAAGGGAGCCAGAAGCTGCTGAACAATAAAGCTGTCCTCCCATTTCCTAGCAGCTTTGGTTTGCAGTGCTACAACAGAATAGGCCTTTTTAGGAGTTGAAGCATAGCATAAGAATTACAAAGTAGCTACTGTAATAAGCTAATAACTTGAAAGCCTTAATAGCTGTTGATTTATTTAGTGTAGCTAGCAAGTTTTGTTACAAAGTGATGCTTCAAAGAAGGGCTTAATATAGTCGAGAGATGAGATGTAATAGTCTTTTTGTTCCATTTCTGAGGTGGCACTAGAACAAGGAAATCTTCAGAGTGTAGAGACTATCTGAAAGGCTTTGAAATTTAAAAATCAGTCTGAACTAGAAATGCCATTTTTGTGTAAGTTTTGATAGTATTGAGAACCGGTTATAAAGCTCAAGCCATTTCACTTTTGGAAGTTCTGATGTTCTTCATTTGTTTCGCCACAGTATCATTTAAGCCAATTTTCCTTCAGTACATAGGAATGTGTGGAGTAAGTGTGTAAAATAAAGCATTTAAGGGGGCACATCCAACTGTAACTAGTTTTTTAGTTTTCACCAAACAGCTGATACACAGAGAACCCTCATGTACATCACAAGGTTTTGATGAAAAATTGATAGGATTAGAGACCACCTTTGGGATTTTTGTAGCAAGCAGCAGTTTTCCAACAAGTCTATCCGTAAATAGGGAAAAGAAAGGAGGAGGAGAGGGGACACAAAATAAGGAGATGAGTGTGATAGGTGAAAGAATCTTTGTTATTCTCAGGCGTGCTTTGTCTATCTATGTCCTACTTTGTGATCCCTTATTATGAACCAAGACTATTAACTTAAGAAACAATGGTCTAACGTTTTCCGAAATATGCAAAAACATGAAGTGCTGACAGCCCTAGAGAGTGGCATAGGTCCTTTCTGGTTGATGTTCCCAGGACTTAACAAGTAAATGGGTGGATAATTTACACTAATATTCTCTCTGTCTACTGTGGCACAGAATATTAAAAGTTATCAGAGAATAGAGGAAGAGCAAGCAGTCCTTTTAGTCAGAGAAATGCAAGATATACACTGTCTAAACAGTTAATAGGATATTTGATGATATTTTATGCAGAAAAGGCTTGTGAAGCTAAGCTGTGTTTTAAACATAGAGTTTCAAACTTCAGTATTTTCAGTGATGATTGTGTCTCTCTAATGTGGTGTCAGATTTCTGCAAATAAGTGGGTTGGCTATTTATTACATTGCAATCACAGCTTCAGATGAAAACAGGGAGATTTCAGAACAGCCTAATGTATGTCACGGATTCCTGCAGAGCCAAGGTGTGCTTCATGCTACTCTGCATACTTCCTACTACTTGAGATATATGCTTTAAGAGTAATAGGCTTTAAGTGATAGTTAAAATATATTGTCTGCTTTCATCTGACTTCTGGAGACAGTGCTTCGTCCTTCATCAAAAGTGAAAAATTGAGAGATATTTCTGAAGTGTGCACTTTAAGGGCATTGGCTGTTAAATAGGGATTTAGTTAGTACAGATTATGTTGCTGTTTAACTGTGATATATTCAGAGTGTAAGACTGTTGATGTCAAAAACTAAGATATTCTGAAACTGCATGAAAGGGGCGAGACGGGAGAGGGGTGCTTGTTTATTAAAGAACCAAAGTTCAGTGTCAGGAACGAAGTGTGGTATCATGTTGTATCTTGGGTACTGAATGGGACGAACAACTTTTAACATAAAAGGTAATATGAATCCATATTGTACAATTATGTTTCTTTTGTTATTTCATAGTTTTTTTGACTAACAAAGTAATTCAGAAGGTTAAATGACTTCTTCCTAACAAGGCAAGCAAGTGAATGAATTATCCATTTATAAAATCAAGACACAGATTTAAATGGAGATGGTTGATAAAACTGCATGCACAGATGCTTCTTATTTATCATTTCAGTTAAAATGTAATTATATTCTCTAATTTGTTTATATTAGTGTAATTACTCCACAGGAAAAAGAATATTACCAAGCTGCAGAAGCTAGTACTTCCATTACAGCATTTGTGGGTGTACAGAAAACACACGATCACAACTCTTTCATAGCAGGATGCATAGTTTTATCAATTTAATGCTGGAAAAGTTATATGCAGGAAAATTAGCCAAAGTTTTCAGTCACTCAGGATTCTAGATAATGATTACTGTAGATATTAATGTTCATCAAATATTAAGGTGGCTTGGGTTTTTTTTTTTGGCTGGGCAGCAAACTTGCAAAGAAGCGCAAGGATGCCATGGGGACCACCCGCCAGGAGATGACACACATGGTGAATGCGATGGATAGGAGTTATGCTGACCAGAGCACTCTGCATGCAGAGGATCCCCTTTCAATCACATTCATGGACTCTCATAACTTCAGCCCCAGATGTAAGTACAGCAATGATAGATACTTTGGAGTGTAGAGTGAATATAGAAACACGGGAAACAATTTTTCTTTTTAAGGAAAATTGTTGTAAGCTTCAGGGTTTCTAGGAACATTGCTAGGGATGTTCATATATTATCCTGATTGGTATGTGGCCAGTTATTTCAATATTTACCTGTACTTTCAGAATGCATTGATATTTGTTCTAGGGAAAATATTACATTTCTAGAATATCTCAATTAAAATCTGAAATTTAATTTTTCCCTCATGAGGATATTTAATACCAACATGTTAAATGTTACTGAGTAACACCATGTCTGTAACAAATAATACAGGGTCCAAATTAATTTCATTCTTTTGGCAGTAAGGACGTTGTAACAGAAGGAAACATTGACAATTTTCATTGCTGTTTGTGAGGTTTAGGAACAAGCTTGTTAATATATCTGCAAATTTGCTCTATATTTTTATTGCTTTTTTGTAGACTTGCCAACTGTCTGCTTTTGACAAAGTCTGGCAGTTTGGGTTTCTGAGTGTTAAGCGTCTGGGTTATAGCTACCACTGTCCAGCACGCCTGCCTCCCAACGTCTGCACTGTGCCTTGCACAAAAGCAAGATACTCCACTGGCAGACTCTGAATATCTCAAAACTAGTGTGTAAGTTACTGAAGGGACACAGTTCTACCATGTAGCTGGCAGGAACCTTATCTCACAGCCACATAGACTTGTGGCTTGGTATTAAACAGATCTGAGCAGCATGAGCTGCTTCTGAATTGTCATCTTTTGGGAATGGCACTCCATCTCCCTTCTCCTGCCTCCCATACTGCTTAACATGCTTGAGCGAAATAAGTTCTTTCCTGATTGCTTTAAGGAAAATGGATTTTGGAGGAGAGTTTATTGCACAGTTTATTGAAGCTTACCAAAATGCAGAGTGCTAACATTTTAAGTGTCTCATAGTGAATAATAAATGGAAGTTTAGTATCAGCCTGTGAGTTTTTATACACAGTTTTGGCTGGAACTGTTTGAAAATTCTCCAAAGTCTGGTGTCTTATTGGCATTGAAATTTGTGGAGGGAGGTTTGCAAAGGCAGTTTGATTTGAACTAAGTTATGGTAGAGCCTAGGCAAAGTATCGAGAACCTACATGGCTATTAGTGCCAGGCACTTGGGCAGCCTTCCAGATGGACTGATGTGATGCCAAGAGTCCATGAGTCCCAGCCACCACAGCTGTCCTAGTTGGTTGGCAAATAGTTTGGCATCACTGTTTTCCAGCGTCCTCGGTATGTGATTTTTTGGATATTGGAGGACTTGGTTCTCCTCATCATCATCATCTGTGCTGAGGCAAAAAACCTTCCAAGCTTCCAGAATCTCCTGCTATGCTACAAAAATTTATGCAGATTGCTTGAGAACTGGAGTTGAATTTTGTCACAGAGCTTTTGATATTTTAAAATTTTGTTCCAGATAGAAACAAATCCAAATTCTGGATTCTATCATTTCTGTCCGAAACAGCACATTTGTTGCTACATAGTTCTAGTTGTGATAACAAACAATAAAATTCTATGGGTTTCATCTGTGTATCTGTGATTTTCCTATACTTATTAAGAGCAATATCTTTGACATTGCACATAAAAAAAGCTATTAACTGTAAATATGTATATAATTTCTTTAAATTACCTGGAAGACTGTAGAGAAATACAGTTTTATTTTGAGATGAGCTATTCAAGTATTACGTGAGAGGATGTGTTCAAAAGGAAAGGAGTTGGTTCTATGAAACTGAACCTTTATTGTTAAGAAAAAGAACAGTAGTGAAGGAGGAGACCTTTCAAAAACTAAATTGCATGTAATGTCTTTTTAATTCATTTCAGTAAGTATCTCTTTGCCTTTATCGTTACATTTCTGAAGTCCAAAATCACTGCCTTTCATTCCTCTTCTATTCAAGATGCTTTCTGGAACTGTGTATTCATTCTGGTTTCCTGTTGTAACAAAATAAATGGGGTTTAGTTATTGCTTGGTTATACTCCCAAGTATATTGTTTTTATTCTTAAAAATACACAAATTGAGGGTAATGTATTTCTTCATGAGCTTTGTTTTCCTACAGTGCCCAATGATCCACTTGTGCCGACAGCTGTGTTAGGTGAGGACCCTAGTCCTTCATTATCCATTCCTGCATGGGTATCATCTCCTTGCATGGTTGAACATTGAAGCAGCTTGTTTTGTGTAAAAGATAGCTATGTTGTTGTCAGAAAATAGCTTTACATTCAGTTTATCAATTCAGAATTAAACTGACACTGCATTTTGAATAAAAATTATTTTGTGTTCTCATTAACAAGTTATTCCTAGTCAGTGCTAACTGAAGAGTAAATGAGGAGATAGCCAAATGGAAAATACTAAAACTTTTCTTCCCAGAGCATTCAGAGTTCAATTGAAACATGTGAAACTAGAACTCTCTTAAGAGATATGTAAAAATAAAATTCAGATCCATATTAGCATTGTTTGGCACCCAAAGCTCAGTTTTCTAACTAATAACAAGAATGAAAAGATGAAAATGGGAAAGGGGAAAAATTCTTCTATATCCAAGAACAAACAACAACTTTGTAGAGTCTGTAGAGATATTTCTGTATGCCTATATTAATTACGTATTTCAATTGACCTTAACTAGTAAGTTTTTCAGTTTTGTACTTACGTTAAAAAGAATAACAGATGTTGGGCGTGAGCAGGTTGCTTACTTCTATGCCATGTCTAACACTGAATGCATGTTTTAGAGGTTTGGGGTTTTTTTAAATACATAGCTAAAAGTATAATTTGAACCTGAGTTCTTGGTTTGTTAAACACAGTGTGCAGAATTGAGTATGAGTCAGTTGCTGAGGTTATTTTAGGATAAAAGATAAATATCAGGATGTGGACATGAATATAAACTGAGGTTAAGAATTAGATTCCTAGAAGTAAAGCTTAAAGGCACCTGAAGACAGTCTCTCCTCTGTTTTGAGACAGGACATTATGCATATAATATGGACTCTTTCTGGCAGTTTGTTTTGTTGTAAAAATTTGTGGTGAAGAGAATTCTGCTTTTGCAGTAGCATGTTCCAATGCATCGCTCCTCCTAAATAAAGATAAAATTTAGATCCATATTAGTATTGTTTGGGAGTCAAAGCTCAATTTTCTGAGTATTAGTTACTACTAACTGGATGTTACTACTGAGGATTATTATCATTCCTAGTTTTTCCTAACTAGACTAATATAGACTACATCCTCATTACTGTGAACTGAATCATTTCCTTTTGAGAGACTCATAGAAAATATGGAGAGCTGATACACACCTATCCTTTCAAAACAGTCTTTTACCCATTGAAAGGCTCATGTGTCCTCAACTGTCTCTCTTCTAGTTGAGTCAAACCCAATTCTTTCACTCGTTGTCTTGTAGGTGGCATTTTCTAGACTTACCATTCTTTTCCTCTGAACACTTTCCAACTCATAGGTTGAGTTGTAATTGTGGTGCCCCGAATCAGGTGCAGTTCTTAGAAGTCTCAATGCTGAGCTGAGTGAAATAGGTACCCTCATGCCCTACTTGTAGTGTTCCTGCTACCTGAACTGTATTTCATCCTTTTTATTGCACCTGTGTTGCTGGCTTGTGTTAGGTTACCTGCTAAAATACCAGTTTTCAATACCCAGTCCATTACTCCATTTTGTATTAATGTCTTTGACTTCCCTTTCCTCCACACAGTATGTTGCATTCACTGTTTAATTCACCTTGTTGTATTTTGCATTATCTCCCAAATAATCAAGGTAACTTTGAAATCTGATCCTGTACTTCTGAAGTGCTTGTGGTGCTCTACTGCTCGTACTGCCCATACTGTCAGAGTATTTTCTATCCCATTATGCAAGTTATGGGTTAAAATATTGATAGTATACCCAGGAGGAGCCTTTGCTGACATGTACAGTGCCCTCTGACACTGACAGCAAATTGCTGTTTGTGAGTAGTCTTTGGCCTTTGTCAAACTGGTTATGCTCACCTTGTGGGAGATTTATCAAGTTGTATTCTGCCCATTTTCTTTTTATAATGTTGCAAATGCCATTCTCTTGACTACAGCAGTGTCTTAGAAAGTTGGTATCTATCAGAACAGTTAAATGCTGGAGCCTTCCACTTTAGCCCTGGGAAACCTAATTAGGCAGTTTAAGAAGTTTATGAGGGGTGGTGAAATAGCACCCTTGCCTGAAAGAGCAAATGGGTACAGTCAGTAATTCTGAATGCTTCTCAAAATGACATCAGTGGACTTAGAGAAAATGAGTCTTTCCCTGAAATTCTTCTAAGATCTTTTCGTGTCTTTTAGCTTTATTTCAGGCACTTACAAGCTACATAGATACTATACAATGATATTTGTCAAGCAATCCCCAATAGCTTATTTAGGAATGGCTCATTTAGCATATACCAAAGGTCAATTGTAACAGACACAGACACGAGCAACTGTGAACCACAAGGACAAGGAATTAACTGAAGAACAGTTTAATAGTTCCTGTTCGCATTTTCATCTACTGGTAATGGTGTTTTGGACATTATAGTCTCCTGATATAAGCAAAGCAATGCTAGTTGGAAGAGGTAATATTTTGCATTGCATGGACTGAAATAGTGGAGAGAAGCAGACACACTTTTGGGCACACTGTGTAGAAGGGGTTGAGTACCTGTAAGCTAGTTCTTTTGGAACTAGGTCAGTTGGGCTACTCCATCTCCCTATAGCTCTTACTTGGCCCAGCATCACAAAATGGTTTTTCTCTGTTTTCTTTAGAGATGAACAAAATTTTATGGGTTCTAAATTATGGAACATGTTATTTTATATGAAGCTCTTATTACTTTGTAGCTGTACTAGGTTTCTTTTTCTTCATGGATAGGTTGTTAATGCTATTCTTCATTCTGTGTACATTAGCACTAAGTTAGTATGACAATTTTGCTTTTCCCAAGTCCCTATCATTACATTGATGGCATAATAATGTGACCCTTATATTTTTAAAACAGCTTTCATTGTTACCTATTGTGAAGCTTTAACACCCTTTAATGTCATTTACTTTTAGTCATTTTCTAATACAGTCCTGAAATAAATTTCTTATGTTCTCATTGTTTTTTGCTGCTTCAATGGGTTAAAGTGCCTATTACTGGTGAGTATACTGTGAGGAATGGGGAAAGCTGCAAATCCTGAGGTGGATTGAAATGTGTATTATTTAATACAGGTAACACTACAATAAAAAGTGACTGTTGCATGTCGCTCACATTATTAGGCAGTTCAGTGAGGCATAAATGTATTGAAATTAGCTACTTGTGTGACAGAATCAGGTTTCTTACTGGATCTTGTTTCAGAAGGCGTTAAACGAAGTTTGCGTTTTGGTGGAATTGTAGAAAATCCAACTCTTGGAGTGTTCATTTTTTTCCCTAGAATGTTTTTCTTCCTAATCTGGATCCTTTGCAAGGAAAATGGTAAACTGATTTCAAAGAAGCTTAGGAGGCATCAGTAAGCCATTTCTCCTTTCGGTAACTACTTTCCAGGAAAGTTTCAATTAGAACTTTTCTTCCTCTCTAAATTAATTTGAACTACTGATTGCTAATTTAAAACAAACAAACATACAAGTAGACAAACTATTTCACAGAAGGGATTGACTAAATGTGATCACTTCATGCAACTTTGACATTTGGCTTTGATAAGAGGATTGGTATAGCATAAGGCATTACAGCAAACTTCTTTGTTAATACAGAGCAAAAACCGTGGCTGATAGCAGCACACTCAGCAGTTTCATTTCTCTGCTAAAAAACCTGAATTAAAATGACCACTCTGAAGTCTTGATTTGTCTTCCCAAATGGAGGTGATGTTCTGAAGTGGTAGTATAATTGCTTCTCTTTTTTACTGGGATCTCAATTTACTGTTTTTTGGCTTTAGACAAATGATGTGCTGATACCACTGCAGAGTTATTGTAATTTATTGTTTAAAGTGTAGTATTGCCGTTGATACATATTAGCCATTAAAAAGTTACTTTGGGTGATAGAGGCTGGAGTTCGCAAATACATTAATGCCATAAAGTTTTGTAGCTTCAAATAAAATGCCCTTCAGACATCTTTATTGCAGGATGAAGGATTGGAAAGTTTTGTAAGTGTTTGCTGTTAAATTCCTTTATGTACTTCACAGTATTTATGTGCTGGAGAGTAAGTGCTATGCGTTCTCAGAAATTAAACATGTTTTTGAAGGAAGAGGTGGAAAATAGATGTTGATATGTATAGCAGCAGGTGTTATTGCCATGCAAGTACCAAATACATTGATTTCTTGTGAATACAGATGAAAATCACAGTGCGACAGCAGAGTCCAGCCGTCTCCTGGACGTCCCTCGTTACCTCTGCGAAGGCACAGAATCCCCGTACCAGACTGGGCAGCTCCACCCTGCTATCAGGGTGGCTGATCTGCTGCAGCATATTAACCTAATGAAGACCTCTGACAGCTATGGATTTAAAGAGGAGTATGAGGTGAGATCTTCAGTGGTGGGTTTTTGCTAGGAAAAAATCCCTTTGAAAGTTGCAGCCCTTTGTTTGCATTGCATTGCAAAAGGATGCAACTAAATGTCAATGGTTTAAGTGAAAAGCAGATAAAGATAAACCAGCATAAGATTCCTATATATGTAGCCTGAAAGTGAAATACTGAGTGGAATCCAATGGTCTGAGCCATTATAAGTGCCTGGAAAAAACACTCTCTGTATTCTCTAAGGCATAAGAAGACATGCCCTGCTGAATCTTTTCAACGTATTGTAAGAAATTGCTGCCTTTTTGTTGCTGCATCTTAGTTGAAATGCTGTAATTAGTTATGTGAGTTTTCCTAGCCATCTTTAGTGCAGATCTCCTGAATGAGGTTAAGGTAAAGATTTAACCTGACTGGTTTTGCAAGAAGCACTGACTGGAAGCACTCTTGTGATTTATTATAGCATCTCAGTAGGGCAATACTGAGACTAAACTCCAGCTGAGAAGCAGTAAAAGCATGCTGAGGGTATTATGTCTTGAAGTTCTAATTAGATCTGCCTGAGCATGTCTATTTGCAACTTTAATATTAAAATGGAAGCAAAATATTTCTCAGCACTGGAGATAGAAGATGAGTACAGATTAATTTCTCTTCTAATCTCTGAATCTTTTGTGATTCTTAGGGATTAGAATATCAGGCAGGACACAGAGTAGGGATGGGAATGGTACTGCCAAGGTTGCACGCAATACAGCTAGGTTTAAAATGAGTTTTCTCTAAGTAATCTCTTCTGACTCAGTTTTCAACCTTCTCTCCTTTCTGCAGCTGTCTCTACTGTAACATAAGAACTGGAATAAATAAATGTGTGGTTTTTAAAAGAATTTTATTCTCTTTTCCTCTCTTTTCCTTAAATACGCTTCGTTATGCTCTGCCTAACTTCAGGGTTAAGCCCAAGTGTCAACCACTGCTGGGGGGGAGGGTGGTCCCTGATGCCATATCAGGTGTTTTCCTACTTGCTCCTTCTTCTATTACCATACACAACATCTTTGCCCTGACTTGGGCTTCTGAATGTGTATTAAAGTTTTGTTTCCATGGCTACTGTGTACTTTCTGGAGATAACTTGCCCAGGTCAGGATAAGGGAACATCTGGAAGGAAAGAATAGCATAGACCTGCAACAGCTGTAAAATATCTATGGGCAATGAAGAAAAAAACCAAGGAGGAATAAAAGCTGCTTCTATCACTTACTGAGAGATCAGAGTCTTAAGAAGAGTTCAAATAGGTAGAATAATTTTACTAGTGGATAGAGGAAAGGATGTGAGTAAAATCAACATGAAAAATAAACATTGGCAGAGGAGGCTTCGTGAAGGCTGTGTAGGAAGAAAAGTCATATTGCTAAGCGATATGAGGAAAGCAATGTAATGCTGTAGTACACAGGCTATATGTTATGGTGTCTTGTAAGACACCCTCTTAAAAGGGTAATCGATTTCCCTGTGCTTTCTCAGCTTACTGTTGTTTTTCCATAGCAAAGATGTCTGAGCAAGTTTAGCCTTCCAGCAATTCCAGGATTCGAAGTCCCTCTAGAATCCCTCAGTGACTTGCCCATTGACCCGTAGCGGTCGAGGGAGAGAGCTTCCCTTCTTCTCCAGATACTTTTCTGTACCATGGTGCCATCTGGGTGACCAGAGCGGACAAGCAAAGCTGACCTTTCTTTATGGTAGGGAAGTTCTTTTAAACTGTTATTTTTGGAGATAAATTAATGGTCAGAATGTTTTCTTTCGGAACATTTTTATTTATAGAGTTTCTTTGAGGGGCAGTCAGCTTCTTGGGATGTCGCTAAGAAGGATCAAAACAGAACAAAGAACCGCTATGGAAACATTATAGCATGTGAGTATCAGTGTGCTTGGTCTGAGCGGTAGCTGTAGTCGTGTGTTACTCGTGCCAAGTTCTCTCTTTCTTTACAAGTGTCCGATGGCGTAGCTGCTTAATACCACAAACGGAGAAGGAGGACAGTGCCTTTTCCAGCATTTATTTTCTTCTGTCCTTCACAGTTCAACTTTCTTCCTTTTATAACTCAGGCTGAATTTCGCCTTTGCATCTCTGTTGTACAGGCTGTGGTAAGCATATAAGAGCAACAAGCTAGCACTCATTTGGATGTTAATTCTGTGGCAGTTTTCTACAGTTGCAATTTATTTCAGCTAAATCTGACAGCTTCAAAACTTTATGTGATTTATAGCTAATACACCTGACTAGCAGTGGTGTAAAACTGATAATTAAAAGACGTGACTAAAATCAGAGGGTTGTGTTTCTTGTCTTTAAGCTTAAAGTTTCAATAGTTTAGATTCATCCCTGGGATAACACAATTTGTTGCTGTTTTACAAATGCAATCGAACATGCAGGAATGAAGCTATTGGAGATGTCTCTGAATGGGTAGAGTTACCTTTTCATCAGATCCAAAGTGCATTGCTAACAATTGCTTACTTTTTTAATGTCTTAATATGAGCTTAAGCAGGCTGGGATCGGAAGTAAAGAAACAGTAAACAGGATTTTTGGTTTTCTAGATTACCATCAGTGGAGCGGATTTTTAAAGGGACTTTGAGCAAGCAACCTGGTTTCTCTGTGTCTTTTTAACCATGCATAATGGTGTGATACCTTTCAGCTACACTTAAAGAGGATTAGTGAATGTTTTTGAAGTAATTGGAGACTTCAGACTAAATGGTTCTTTGTAATTCAGCATAAACACTTACTATTTAAGGGTTGTAAATTGTGAAGTGCTTATGCCAGCTGGTTTTGGTTTTCTAGACAATTTACCTTAATATCTTACTTAAATATCAAACTTCAAAAAGGCACCGTAACCACTTGGTTTTTACAGATGACCACTCCAGGGTGATTTTGCAACCTGTTGAAGATGATCCATCTTCAGATTACATTAATGCCAACTACATAGATGTGAGTGGATTGCACAGCTTTCTCCCTCTCAATTTGCCAGCTTCTCTATGTGAAACTATTGCATGTTATGCCTACAAATTTATTGAAAGCTTTCTTTTATTAAGAACAAAATGTACACTTTCCTTGTTCTACGTCCTAGTACTCACTGACATTGTTGTGCTTTCTTTCACATCTGACTTTGGTTTGGGCTGTAGATTTGGCTGTACAGGGATGTAAGTACCACTATATGTGAATAACAGCATCCTATTGTAAATATTTAATATAGATATTGTTATTAATTACTTTCCTATTCTATTTTTATCACTATATAACTATGCATGCCTCATCTAATTTGTCTCATCTATTCCCTTAAAAAATTTCCTTTTGTGTGAATAATTTTTGTACTTGTTTTGAAAAGATAATTTAGCCTTTTAACATAGCTCTGAATATTGTTAGATATTGTTAGATAACTTAGGTGAACCTGTCTGTTAAAAAGAACGTGCTGTTCAGTTTTTCTTTTAAATGATAATGATTTTGGCCACTAGCTTTTCTTTTTCCCTTCCCATTTATGTGCGAGAAGCTGGATAGTATATTGTATTGTAATTGTCTGAAAATGTGCCTGTGAAGTAGTCATAATATATGTTTGGCAAAAAAAGAGGGATGATGGGCTTGCGGGAGAAGAGGGTTTCTTTTAACAACAATTTAGACAATATTTAGCTGACGGTTGTCTTAAGATACTAATTTGAGTTTTACAAAGTATATACACAAACATATATATATGTACATATATATATATTTTAACATCATAGAAATTTCCTCACTTCTGCAGAAAACTTCTAAAGTTTGAAATTCCATGCTTTGATTAAAATACAAATTAAATTATAATTTTTTAAAAAAATTATACAAGTAGGAAATTTGAACAAGTTCTGCCAGGTGTTTTGATTAGCAAAATATAACTTTTATTCAATTAACACCTTAGGAATCAAGAAGTTGCTATATTCAAAGTAATTCAAAAGATACTGGAATAGCTAGTACCAATGTTTTTAAAATACATGGCTTTAGTTACTTCCCTTTATAATTGCACCTTACTCATTTTTCCTGTCCACTGTTGGTTGTTAAATTATTTAAGACTCTCTTGACTTTCCAGGATATACAGATTTAGCTACATGTATATCGCTGTATCTTTGTTTTGGTATTTTTACACAGCAATCTGGGCCTTAAACAAGAAAACTCTCCCAGATTTGTAATAGTTCCAGTTCCTTGAGGATGTTATTTCTCTTATGTAGGAGTAAATAGTATGTTGTTATAACTAGACAGGAAATCTACAAGTTAAAACTGGCATTTTGCAATTTTAAAGTGACACTTTTACCCTCTTTTGGAAAGCATTACTGAGTGTAGAAAAGTGTAGCACAGGTTCCACTTCCATAAGTTGAAGCTGGGACTTTATATTAAGGGAGAAATGTTTTAGTCATTTGATGCAGTCTTGGTCTCTCGTAAAGCTAGGAGTAAGATATTCAGAAGTTTTTTCATAAGCCCCAGAGGAAAGTGCTCTCACTCTAGATAGGTTAATGAAGCAGTCTGTGAAAAAGGATATAAACTCCTTTGGTACATTGAAATCCTTCAGTTTAGTAGCATCTTCTGAATAGCAGGAATCCAAGGACTTGTGCTCCCCTGCAATACTTGAATCGAGTGGCCTAATAAAACTGTAACCTAGAAAATAATTTGAGTTATTTCTTTAACATTTGCACATTGTGAAATTCTGTGTTGTCTTCTCCAGTAACACTAAATTTTCCTTCCTCTTTGTGGCTAATGTTGCTGGCACTGGTCAAAAAATATTCTCAACTATTTCCTCAAGAGCAGAATCTCTTTGTTTTGTAATTTTTATGTAGACTATTAATGCTGGGCGGTACCGCTAGCACTGGCATAGACCCAGCTAACTGGAAAGGCTTAGTCATGTAGGGTTATCTACCTATCTATATATATAGATAGATATATGTATGTGCATATACTTGTGCGTATCATATCCAGTATAATTGATGCATACTTTGTGCAGTAGCACAAAATATTTTTCCAAATATTTGATAGCAGTAGAACTTTGTATACACATCACAGTGTCCAGCTCTAGCATGGGAAATGTCTGTCCCCATTAGTTATGTCTCGGGTACATACCTCTCTGTGCCCTACAGTATTTCTCTATTGTATAGAAGAAAATAGGTGTGTATTTTTTTGTATTGGATTATTTGGGAACACAGATCAACTATTGAGATAAGCTGATGGTACTAAATTTTTACTAAATTCTACCTAAATGCCCCAATATTTTCAGCTGGTGAGATAATATCAGTAGAGGGCTAATTTTTAAGCCAAAGGGACCCATCTAGTATACTCCTCCTCAATATACTACAATGTCTGTTGAAGTCAGATGTTCTTATTTCCATTTTATCTGTTGTCATTCGAACCTTTTCAGTATTAACTGTTTTGTTAGGTTTTAAGTTTCATGCTGCTCTTAAGTATTGGTTTGTTCTGAAAATGTTGTGTAGAGATAAGAATTCTGTAGGACCCCTTTGGTTTTATTTTCCCATTTCTGTTAGTAATGTGGTACTCAAACCAACCTATATTGCTGTTTTAGGGATATCAGAGACCAAGTCACTACATTGCAACCCAAGGTAAGAATCTGTCAGCATTAATCAAACCAAACAAGTGTTCTCTGTGGTGTCCAGCAGTGTTTTGGTAAAATGAAAGTAGATGAAAATACAGCATATCCAATATTGTGAGTTGTCATCTTGTGTTATAGTATATTAACATAGCATGTTCAGGTGGAATGTGAATAAATGCAAAAATTGCACTAATTTATCATGTTAATTAGCTATTGAGCAACTCTTTCAGTGATAAATTCAGCTGATAAAGTCAGAAGCTACTACCTTGATTTCCAGTTATGAAGATGAATAGAGGAAAGTGTCATGTGGACAGAAAAGAGAACAATTTCAACTAGCCTGAAGGCATTCTTCTTTCCATACTACAATGTATTATTTTAGTGTCTAGGATTTAGTCCAGGATGCAGATGGTGAAGATAGTAATGATAAATTAAATGCTATCTCAGAAAATCTGGGTAAAGTAAAGCCTTTTTGTAGGAAGAAGTGAAGGAAGTCTTTATTGTATAACACCCTGATAATAAAAATGGGAGTTAGAGGAAAAAATTGAATTTCTATGGAAATTATTCATTTTGTATTTCTGATAAAACTCCTCACAATGAGGACAACCAAATAGATTAATGTAAGATTGCACTGAAATATCAGAGGCTATGAATTAAAGTAAAAATAATTAGATTTAGATGTATCATTATTTGATCTGTGAGTATAAACAGATAGCTGGCTGGAAATACCCTGTTATTTGTGCCCTCTGTTGATTGTAGCTGCCCACAGGAAAGACAAACTAAAGGCTTCTTTTAAAGCAGAATGCTCAAGTTTCTGTCCACATTCTTTGTTTAGTTTTGGCTAAGTGCTGTCTATAAACAGGTCTCTCTATGGCAGTTAAGTCTAAATTTGTATTTTATTTCTGTTTTACTGTGTAAATCATTGCACATAATAGTGTGTAAAGGACACAGAGGTTTATTGCTGCTTTTGTATGCAGCCTTCAATCTAGCATATGAAGGAATATGGTTGGGTCTTCAGATGTTTGTTATATACAGTAATATTTATGCTACTGCTGGACTGTGGTCAGGGAGCTGTTTCTGAGACAATTGTAACAGGGTAAAAGCCTCTGCCACTCAACTGAATGTGTCTTGTCTCTGCAGCAGAGCAGGAGGTAAAGCTTAAATAGGCTCCTCATTAGCTTCACAGAAAAGTAGTTAAGTGAGTTTAAATACCCTTCAGTGGGAAGCTTATGGCTAAGTGCCTACTCGTGCTTGCGCACTTTGCCAAGAGCTGAATGGTAAGTATGCAGGATTTGTCCCATCGGCTCTCCCGACTGATGCATCACTGCAGTGCAGGCATCTCCTCAGTGAACATCTGAAGAAGCTCACACTCAACACATTACACATAACAAATATAAACCAAACTTAGAAATGTATCTATAGATGTAGTCTATAGTTGGACATGTTGCTGTGTCCTTGTAGTTTTCAAGCAACTTCTGTCATTTCGCTACATGAAACACCTGCTATTAATTTCTTTCAAGTGGTAATTCAGTTAAACTGAGAAGGTTCTGCATTGGTTAGAAATAACAATGCAGTCTGGAAACTGGCACGATGGTTTTCACAAAGCTTTCATCTTTGAGCAAGTGTGTTAATGTATGTCAGCTCTGAAAAGCACCTCATTTTATTTTTAGCGTTCGCTTTGACTGTTATTGCGCGGTATTACCCGGAATTTTTTTCTTACAGGTCCAGTTCATGAGACTGTGTATGACTTTTGGAGAATGATATGGCAGGAGCAATCAGCTTGCGTTGTGATGGTCACAAATTTAGTGGAAGTTGGGAGAGTAAGTTTTTATTTGGTTTGGTTTAGTTGTTTGGTTTTTTTTTTTTAATGCTACAAGCCTAAAGAAAAAACTGCTGACAAGACACACTATTGGCAGACTGTAGAAGAGTCTTGTGAAGGACAACCCTGCATCCCAAGAGGAGGGGACAGGGGGAGAATCCAGACATTGTTGTGGTTGTGGTATTGTGTAAAACAAAAGTTAACTTCTGAAGAAGACTGATGCTGTGCTGCTTTCTTAAGTCTGAATCCAAGATTCATATTTCAGCAAAATAGTTTTGTGTATTTTCACTCAAGTGAGCAGAGTAAGTGGACTAGTGAGCAAATGTGCTTCTATATCAGTGGGTAGAAATCAGCAAATTATTTACAGTTTAGCAGTAACACATCCCTCAGGGAGTAATATAAAGTATCTGAGATTACTTGCAACAGTTTGATTACTGATATGAAATGCATCTCAGTTTAACATAAGTGGAAATGTATTCCATAGCTCAGCACTAAAAAAAATATAAGTGCTCATTTAGAAATGAATTTGGCATCTAAATACAGCTGTATAAAGCAGTGGAAACGCCTTGTAGCTAGTGCTTAACTTGACAGAGCAGCCATTAGCCGTGATAAACTACAGGAGTTCATGGTCATTTTGGAAATAAATGTGGTGTAATGCGGTACATGCAGTAACATATCCTCAAGGTTTTATTTTCCTTTGGTGTAAAATGCATTCCCATTTTGTATTTAGGTCAAGTGTTACAAGTACTGGCCTGACGACACAGAAGTTTATGGGGACTTCAAAGTGACTTGTGTAGAGATGGAGCCCCTTGCGGAGTACGTCGTCAGAACCTTCACTCTGGGAAGGGTGAGCACATTTTGGAAGGGCTCAGCAAAATACTCTTCCCTCGTAGCAAGGAGTATGGGGGAGGCTAAGCTTGCACGTGCAGCTGTACAATACCAAATCCCCCTGTCTGGTGAGCAGGTCCACAGTGTAGTCAGCCTTACCTCACTGTGGGAGCGATGTATTGCATCAGCACTATCCAAACACGTGTCTCACCATGCGATTATGAATTTCCCCAGAAAAGCTTACTGCTGCCCTCCCGTCTCTGACAGTCACCTCTTCTCTGTAGCCACAGTTCTGAGCTGAGCTCCTGTACAGGGCTGTGAGTCACACCTGTCATTCATCTCTGCTCACCCTGCCCTGGGTGCCGCTCAGTCAATCTCTTTCAAAGAACAGATTCTGTGAATGCCATGTATGTGATACACTTGTGGTCTTCTGGTAAATCATTATCTTTGCCTGTAAATGTAGGAGGTCATTGTCTGTCTTAATTAGTAAAACTGAAAATCAATGCAAATTCCATTAAAGTCTATTAAAAAAAATGTAATGAGGCAAAACTGGCATACTTATTGGCAAAAGTAAAAATTGCAAACTTCAAAATGAAAAAAACAATGACATCTTTGAGCTTTGTATGGTCTTTGCTTTAAATAATTGGTGAAGTGATGAAAACAGTGTGTAGATTCTATCTGTGTGTATCATTATCTGAGTCAGAATATCTAGTCTATTTAATATCTTGAATTTCATGAACTTTTTTTTCCTTTTACAGAGGGGCTACAATGAAATCCGTGAAGTTAAACAGTTTCATTTCACTGGCTGGCCAGATCATGGAGTTCCTTACAATGCCACAGGCCTGCTTTCCTTTATACGGAGAGTCAAAATATCCAACCCTCCTAGTGCAGGGCCTATTGTTGTCCATTGCAGGTGTGTACAGAAGAGGTAGATGGATTTTTTCCACAACTGTGTGATTATTTACAGCAGTCTCTTTGAAGAGCAGCATCTTTTTGAAGTGATTTGTTTTTGTTGTCCCCTTTTTGAATTGCCTAATTCACACTGTGGTAGGATTTGGCTGTCTACAGCAATGTTTGGAAATAACTGGATTCTTGTATACTTTTCCTAAATAGAATAGCCAGATATTTTCTTTTTCCCTCAAGAGCTGCACAAGTTAAATCATATGCTACTTCAGGCTATCATTTTAGGTAGCCTACAACAATTTTGTGACAGAATTTGAGAATAAGTGTAGATGCAGCTGCTTTGATAGCTTGCTGTTGCATATAATAACAGATTATTAATTTAAATCAAAGTACACAAGTAGATGAAGGAAGATGGAATGAGGTTAATGGCAACAAATACAGAATGCTGTTTTTCCTGTGCAAGGTTTGTGTTATTGGGACACAATTTGACAAACAGTTTTCTTTCAGCACCATCAAATGTTTAATTACATTCTGTAGGTAAAGTTATTGAGCCTTTACAGATTTAAGAATTCACTGTGCAAAAACTGTGCAAGACTTTATATAAAACCAAAATAAATCAAGATAGATTCTTCTGGATGCTGTTAAATGTTCTGCCTGAACCAGCTCAGAGCTTGGCTGGTAAAACATATATTTGAGTTTCTTATTGTAATATATCACTTAAAATTCATTCTTAGTCTTATTAAATGAAAACAAGGTCTGTCATATTTTGAAGTGCATGAGCTTAATTATCCTCCAGATTTCAGATTAACTACCTTTTCTTTTTTACTCTAAGTATGAATCTGGGTAATAAAAGAAGGAAACAATGAGGGTTTTTTGCTGTTGCTTAGTGGGTCAAATGTGATGGAAAAAGGTTGTTTAGAGCACATCAAAAGATTTAAAGGACATTATGAAGAGAAGGAGAGAAGATTAAATTAGACAGTGGTTGTGATGAAAGAACTGAATGACTTTATAAAAGTGCTCTCCGTAACGCGTTTATAAAGTTTGTAGGTGTCTTATGGGGCTATTCCTAACAGTATTTACTGATTTTTTTTTAGTGCTGGTGCTGGACGGACAGGTTGTTATATTGTGATTGATATCATGTTAGATATGGCAGAAAGAGAAGGTGTTGTGGATATCTACAACTGTGTCAAAGCCTTACGGTCCCGTCGCATCAACATGGTACAGACAGAGGTATGGCAATTTGCCTTCAGAGCACCTGATGCTTTCTGAAATGTGCTAGGTCAGAATTTCACTGTTACTCTGAAAAGCACAGGCAGTGGCCCTGCTGTGGGGTTATCTACACTGGGGAGCATTGCTCAATGTAAACAGCACCCAGAATCAGGATGGTGCAACAAACCTGCAACCTCTTTCAGTCTTCAAATCAGCAAGGGCCTAACTTCACAAAAAAAGGAAAGCAAGGAGAATTTTTTTAGGAAAGACACTATAGTAGGTCTGTCCGGCATGTGTCTGGTATCAACAATTCTAGGAACCCAAAGTCAGAATTTCAGCATGTTGCCACTGGTTTTAAACTATTTCCAATCACTTAATCAGCAATTTGACTTAGCTGTGGAACTTTATGTCCCTTTCACTCTCATTACAAAGTCTTTTTCCTTTTCTACCCTTTTTGTCTTTTGACATGCCTTCAGCAACTCCACAGTAAAACCATTGCCTTAGTGATGAAGCTATAACAGCTCCCATTCTGTCATCTGAGTATCACTGAGCTTCTACAGAAACGTAGGTTATTGGTTTATACTAGGACAGGTTACCTGAAGCGGTTTGCAACTTCTCTCTCCTGTCCTCCATGTGGACATCTACCTGAGAAGTTATTTCACCTGTGATGACTTGCAAATCTCTGCAGTTCACAGCCAGACATATCAATATAATTTGGTATGGTTTTTATTCCATGCTGCAACCTGTGACAATGTTCCAAATCAACCAGCCCTGCTACAGGGCCATTAACCTTTCGGAGTTGCGTGGGTGGAGTGTTTCAGTGTGACTGCTTCAACCACCCCAGTTCAATCTGCTCTTGCATGTGAATTAGCAGCCCTAACAATTCCTTTCTCTCCCTTTCACCTCTTACTTTTCATCTTCCCTCAGAGGTTCATACTTACACAGCAAAATAAAGCTGTAATTGCAGCAAGTTCTTGTGATGGTCATCTGGACAACAGTGATGGCAATAGCTACATAGCTGTGGGTAAGGCAGCACAGGCTTTAGTGCCAGAATACGACCATGGTCCCTGGACATGTGCTTTTGTTACAGACACCTGTTAAAGTCTGTGCTTTTAATAACCTGATCAGTATCCATAGTAGCTAGGTGGCACAGTTCTTGCACTTTGCTGCATAGACATGATTTAAATCTGTTATGGTGAGTAAATATAAAAGGCTTTCTGTAAAAAATTGACAAGAGACCTGTTTGAAATAGCAATGCAGTTCCTTAGGGCTCAGGATATTTCAAGGCAAGTCAGAGGAAAAAAATGGGAAGAAATGCTATTTCTGTTGGGACACATTAGAATTTATTACTGGCCTAGAGCCGACTGTCAGACAATTGGTGTACTAGCTTGCACATACTTAAGGGGAACACAGCATGTCAAATACTTGCTAATCACACTAGTAGCGCTTGAAATAATTTACACTTTCTGCTAGTATTATAAGACTGAAAGCTATTTTAAAAAAACCCAAAATGAGTAAAGCCAACGAGTCACTGGCATATACACAGAAACCCACAACTACCACAAGAAAACGGAAAACCTCCTGTTAATAAATTGCTATGCCTGTTCTATTAAGTTTTACTGAATTTAAATTGGTTCTGAAGAAAACATCCTTGTTAACTGCATCCCAATTAGGACAAGATTGTGTTTGTGCTAAAGCGGACTGATGGACACGACCTTGAATGACTTTTACAGTGTGCAAGAGATCTGTTTATTCTAAAAGCAGGAAAGATCTGTTGTTTGGGTTTTATTTAAATGGCTATAATTTTTGTTTCTTTGCCAAATTTGGTAGGAGCAGTACATCTTTATTCATGATGCCATTCTAGAAGCTTGCCTGTGTGGAGAAACTGCCATTCCTGTCTGCGAATTCAAAGCTGCTTATTTTGATATGATTAGAATAGACTCTCAGACAAACTCTTCACATCTCAAAGATGAGTTTCAGGTATTCACAGTTCCTACTAACTCTTCATGTGACAATGATTTTTTTGCTTCTAGGTACATTTAATTTATTTTAAGGGGAAGGGTTTTCATATAATTTTATAGCATTTGATCCCTTACTTTTAGTCCACAAAATAACCATGAGTGCTTTATGTGCTTTGCAGAATTGTTTTAAATATGGAATATCTTCCTTTGAATAAAACTGCAGTGAGTATCTGTCTGGCATAGAGAGCAATGACTAGGAACCATAGAGAGTTTTGGCTTGCATTTGCACAGCTAAGTCATAGCTCTTTAGGGCTCCAAAAGATCTTTTTTGTTTTATTTCTTTCAGAGGGGGTGCTTGAAAAGCCCCAGCACGTCCATCAAACAGTTAAGAGCTCATATTTGCTAAAGCAAGCATCCTCTTTCCCCAAGTCTTCTTGCTAATGCCTCACATTTTCCCATATTGTAATATATTAAAATAAAACTTGAATAATCTCAAGTCCACTGCCTGTTAGTTCAGTGTGCTAAAGCAAGTGTCCTCTCTCTCTTAGACCCTGAATTCTGTTACCCCTCGCCTGCAGGCGGAGGACTGCAGCATAGCCTGCTTGCCAAGGAACCACGACAAGAACCGCTTCATGGATATGCTGCCACCTGACAGATGTCTGCCTTTCTTAATTACTATTGATGGGGAGAGTAGCAACTACATCAATGCTGCTCTTATGGACGTAAGTGACTACCTTCTTTGTCTGCATAGCGTGCCGTGGAAAGCTGTGTAATAGGAGAGAGAGCACTTGCTGGTTTAAGAAAAGGTAATTCTTCCTGTAGCGTGCAGTAAAACAGTCCTAACGAAGAAGGGGATAGGGGGGAGGGAATGGGTGAGAAACCCCACCAGCTTGCATTGCTTGTTCTGAAGGTTCGTTTTCTTCAGTGCTTTGCATCCGTGGGGGACTCACTGGAAATCTCCCCTTTTCAACAGCATTATATGAAGGCCTGCTCTCCATCCCTTCAAATCTCAGCAGGATCTCAAAAATCTACTGTTTGTCAGGAAGTAAATATTACCTACCTGAGCATGAGGTTACTATCGCTATTTTATAAAAAAGGCCATGTATATTGAGGCAGGAGAGACAGGGGAAGAGGGGAAAAAAAATCTTTATTTGTCATGCTTGGGAGTAGGGCTGGCATTTTTGTTGTTCATATTTTGAGTTGCAGCTCTTTAAAGCTGAGTTTTGAGTGACACAAGTATTGTCAGGGGAAAAGATGAATTAATGGGGAAAATGGAGGTGAACCTGCTTATAGGTGTCTGATCGATAAAGCAGTTCATCACATGTGCTGTCTGATACCTGCCTGTGCCTGCCATTAGCATTTCCGAAGTTAAGCCCCTAAAGCCACCTTTACAGTAATTACTTAAACGACTGTCCTGATTTCCAGGAGCATCTTCCTTTCCTCAAAAATGAAATGCTATCAGAAACTGCGGTGTCAAGAAGAGATACTCTAATAAATTGACAAATAACAGCAGAAATTGTCAGGACTGAGTGGTATATTCATCCCAGAGTTCTACCTCAGCTGGTGCAGGAAACATTTGAACTGCTAGCTGAATGCAGTCCCTAATCTCACAATAAGCTATTGTGCCTGAAAAATAGACGGGTAGCATGTGTGAGACCAATCTGTTAGGGAGGTGCTGGGGCTGAATTGATGAATTAAAGCAGTGAGCAGAATTTTGGTAGCAACCAGAATTGTTTAGAATTGCTGTTAAAATTACATTAAGCACCTGGATAAAATTGATGTGCTGTGGACCAACTAACACAGCTGCACAGAGGAGTGTGGTTGGGGGAGAAAGGAAGGCATCGCAGGCTGCATGGCTGGGTGGAGGCAGGACTCTGAGTATGTAACAGTGTGTGGCAGGCAGGGACAGAAGCCAAGCAATGTATTAATGGATGAGCAGTCAGAGGCATGTAAGGAAAGACAGAAATGGTGGTAATAAAAGGATAAAAGCAGGGAATAAAAGTAATTTATTACAATGAAGGCATGTAACAAGGCTACAAGTACAGGGTTAAAACTCTGGGTAATAAAAGCTTTCTCTTGCCCTTTCTCTTCTGTTTTGTCTAAGACTGATTTATTCAGAGAGGAGGGGACCCCACTGCTGGGCAAGGAAAGGGGACTTTTGATAGCAAAACAGAAATGGAAACTTTCTCCTTTCCACAATTTACTTGTCCCTGCATTCGCACAAGAAGGTGTGAAATACGATTGAAATAAAATTAAAAATAAAATTATTATAATAGTAATAACAATAATAAATTGTAGTGATAATAAAGACAACAAAATACCAAGAGAGAATGGAACTGAGAGGAAAAAAATGAGCGACGCAACTGCTCACCACCTGCCAACCAACATCCACCCAGTCCCCGAGCAGCAATCACTCCCCCTAGCTAACTCTCCCCAGCTAAAACATTGTCTCAGCACAAATCCAAAGCTTAGCTGAGATAGAGTTTCTTTTCCTTTGTAGTAGCCTGTGATAGAGTTAATTTTCCTTCATGCTAGTTGCTATGAAGAAAATTAACTCTATCCCTGGCTACTATAAAGAAAAATAAATTCTATCCCCAGCTGAAAACCAGCACAATAGCAAACATAGATTAAAAAAATGTCAGCCTCCTTATTCTGTTGTCTAACAAATAATGATGGTAAAGATATTATAGCAAGTATATGGGTGAAAAGAATTGTATTTTTTTTCCTTCTGGACATCACACTGTGCTCTTCAAGAGTATGTTGATAGATTGGACATGAAGATCCCTCATACCAATCTACAAACAAGCAGGCTTCCATATCTGAAGTGGTTTTAGCTAGCCTGCCAGGTCTTTCTCCTAGGTTAATTTACTATACTTAATTCAGTAAAACACCAGCCAAACTGCTTTTGATACCAGTACGAGTATTAAACATGGGGATTTCTGCACTGCTTAAAGCAGTCCCAGCACTTCACCTTCAAACTAGTGACTTACAATCCTATCCACCTACAAGAACAGTCATCATCTTACTCTGTTTCTCAGGTTAACCTGTTGGTGCTTCCTTGCCAGTTCATATCTATATTCCTTCACTGTAGAACTCTTCCGTGCATCGTTGCAAATTGCCTGCAGGAAACTTCTACTCTCTCCTCTTCTACTTGCTGCTGGTAATACATGTGCTGCAGGGACTTAGCCCCTCTACAGTGAGTTACATCTCAGCTAAGCTATGCAGGCTGGAAATCCCTATTTGCAGTTGTGTATAATGCAGCATACAGAAAATGGAATCTGCTGTCATAACAGGAAATAGTATATTGCTGTTTAACTTCTGCTTTCTGCTGGAAATGGGCCCTTGTAATCCTGAAGGTCAGTTCTGTTGGTGACCCCCTGCCTGTGGCACCGAAACAGAATTTGGGGTTGAGCTTAGTCCCCAGTTCAGTCACAGAGCTCATGTAACCTGCTGTGGGTGGGGTAACCTGAGACCTCCGCACCCCTCTCTGGAACACAGTGAGAAGGTTTCCTGCTTGGTCTCCTAGACACAGCACCTGGAGTGGAGTTGCCTGAACCTCAGCTCTGCAGAGCCCTGAAGAGCATCTTCAGTGCCCCAGGCATATCTGAACTGAAACGGGGCTTGGCCCGTAACAAAGCAGAAGGCAGACCTGAGCAGAGTAACCTCTTTGTTCTTACTGGAGACAATAATGTATTTTTAACAGCAGCTTTGGTGAAATCTGGTGCAACTGATGTCACAACTTTGTTCTATTTATATGTTTTTTTCTGTTGCAGTGTCTGAGTGGAAGTTATTTAGTACTTCCTCTACCGGTGCTAATAAAATAATTTGCCTTTACAGAGCTACAGGCAGCCAGCAGCTTTTATTGTCACACAACATCCTTTACCAAACACTGTGAAAGATTTCTGGAGATTAGTGTATGACTACGGCTGTACTTCTCTTGTGATGTTAAATGAAGTCGACTTAGCACAGGTTAGTTTGGGGCTCGAGTTTTCCATGTACCATACATGCTTTAATCGCTCTGGATCCACTACATGATCAAAATGTAGAGCAGTGCAGTGCCATTACAGTTATCCTCTGCTTTACAGCAACTAGTTAACTCTAGTTTCTCAGTAAAGGCTAGACAAGATGTTTGCAGTGGAATAAGGCAATGCTCAAGTTCTAACTTACCACTTAATTATGCCCGTTTTGCTCTGGTGCAGGGCTGCCCGCAATACTGGCCTGAGGAAGGGATACTGCGCTACGGTCCCATCCAAGTGGAATGCATGTCGTGTTCAATGGACTGCGATGTCATAAACCGAATTTTCAGGATATGCAATCTAACAAGAGTAAGCATTCTCATAAGAATGTGTAATGGAAAAATATGTCATTTTTAATGCTGTCTAGACTCTTGTGGTTTTCAATTTTGAATACTAGTAAAATAGTAATGTTCTTAAGACATTACCCAGAAAAGAGTCCGTCAAGCGTCAATACTAATTTCTAGTACTTTTATATAGCTACACACCAAGCAGAGAGAGCAGTAAGTGAATGGCTATTGTTCTGTAGCATTCTCCTGATGAGTAGAAGATGTATGAGAAGTATCCTGTTTGTAATATCCCTTTAATGAACATGTAGTGACAGATACTTAATTCATAGCTTCTGTAAGATGTTTCCTATGGTGAATCAGAAACAGGAGAGTGGAGGCTGGTTATGCAACCAGCATCTTCTCAGCCAGAGATGCAAGAACCACAACATAAAAGGAAGATTGTGGCACCCTGCAAAGTGGGGTGTGAAAAAACTCTGAGAGCTCCTCTGCCTCTGAAGGGTTTTGCACCACTGTGCCTTGACCTACATTTATCATCTTTTTCTCAACTTCAGTAGCAGTGCTAGTCTTGCATTCTTGTTGACTCTTTCACACCTTGCACCATCTTATCTTTTTGCTGTCCTGTAGTATTTTGCACTATCACTACATCTTCTCAAATCCTGTTTGCAACATGGTGTCTCCTCCTTTAGCTCTCCTCTATAAATCACTTATTTATGTTGCCTACATGTAAAGATTTACAGATTCCTGGGCCACCATTATATGTACAATGAACCAGCAATCCCTGTTTTACTTATCATTACCACTTCATATCTTTCATCCAATACTGAACCTACATGCCACCAATTGTTACTTGAGTATATGTTTTACTTTCATTCATTAATGTTGAAGAATAGCTATGGGGAAAACTGGTCACTGTGTATACAAAGCTTTTTTTTTTTTTAATTTGATCACATTTTCACTTTTTAGCATGCAGAATTCAATTTTTGCATGGCCAGTATTTTATTCAAACTTTTATTCTGCTTATATTCAGAGCTAAGAAAAACATTTTCAGCTCTTCATACCTTGTTTGGAAACTACAGGAAGCTAAGGTATAGGCACACTGGCAAATATTACACTGTAGTGGTTTTTTGTTGTATTTTGAGACTTCCTCTTTTTTTTTTTTTAGTTCATGTCTTATTTTCACTTTTTCCATTTCTTCTTTTTTATGTTGTTTTGATTTTCTACTCCTGTACTTCTTTTTGTCTCCCATGTCTTTTCATCTTTACATCTTGATTCTAAATATCTCTCTGCTCTGTTCTTCCTTTTCTAAAACTCACATTCCTACTCCTTTTTGCCTTCTTCAGCTCCAAGAAACTGAATAGACTATTTATTCTTCCAATTATTGAGGCCTTTCTTGTGACAGTCCAACTGTATTCAAAGCTCAGCCTGTGTAGCATCTAGCATATGGAAAGCTCAGTGACTGGCAACAAGGCTCTCATGATTATAATAGTCTAGCAAAAAGGGAAGACTTCAAGGAAAATAGTCATAATTGTGCATCAATATTACTTGCTGTTTATTTATAATGAGGGCAGTTCATGCATGGGAGCCAAAGGTATATCTCTTCATTTCTGTAGGTCTAAGAATTTAACAGTGATGTTTTTAATTGATTATTAATGTTAAGGATAAAAACCCTTGACATGTAGAATCTAGGGAATTTGTCCATTTAGAAGAAGTAAGGCTAGGTTTCATTAGTGATTGGTAAACTATGGTTTGGTAAACTGTGATGTCTTCAATGTACTTCCCTTTTCTTCATTTTTTGACATGTTTCTTGAGCTCAAGTGTTACGAATTAATGGAGACCCTACCATACACTTAGGCTTCATGTTAGTTTTATATTTTAGTTTTCTAAACCAGGATGTAAAGATGCCATATTGACCTAAAGCTCTTTGGTTTTCCTCAGCCACAAGAGGGCTATCTGATGGTGCAGCAATTCCAGTATTTGGGATGGGCTTCTCACAGAGATGTACCAGCTTCCAAGAGATCCTTCTTGAAGTTAATTCTTCAGGTTGAAAAATGGCAAGAGGAATGTGAAGAAGGGGAGGGCCGGACCATCATCCATTGCCTGTGAGTAATTGAGAGAAAGTCAAATTACTGCTTATAAATTAGTTCTTGTTTTAAGCTCAAGCAGTATTCTTATGGATACATTCTTTTGCACATGCATCTGTTTCTTTTATTAAAAAAATAATAAGACAAAACCACTGGTACTGTAGGTTGGCTTTTGGTCAACTTCCAGATTTGTCTGTGTCAGGTCAAGGTACCATGGGAATGAGTATTTTGGACATAATACTACAGTGATATTGTGTCTCGTCTCCTGCTGTACATAATAGCGTCTTTTTCAGGTACAAAGTGTGTACAGATCGATTTCTTCTGTACTGTTTCAGTAAGAAAGGCTTTTATGCTGAGTGCCAAATGGTTATTTTTTGTGTATCCCTTGTATATAGTGGGTTGCATTTTTTCCAGAAGGCCTACTATATTTTGAGGGTTTTAGTCTGAGAGCTATGAGTATATGGAATCAGAGAAAAGTTGTATAATACAGTATGTGATCCTAAAACTATTGTTGGTAAATGACCACTGACTGCTTATCTGAGCCTGATATTTAAATGGGAGCTGGTCTGGGGGCTTTGAAAAGGCAGCAGCTTTTTCTCCTTAAGCAGAGAATGAGCAGTTTCTCTCTTACCTTATTTAAATATAAAGTTTGAAACTGAGAAATTGAATTATGCGTTTCTTCTTACTTTAAAAAAAGGCTTCAGTTTAAGTCTTCAGAATTAACTTGTGGCCTTTTTCTGCCCACCCCTCCTCATTATCCCTGGATTCTTCTGGCTAATCTAAACTTAATAAGAAGAAGTACCTACCTTAATTTATTTGAAATGAAGATTAAAATAGTTCAGGAGTATCCCCAAAGGTCAACAAGGTATCGAATCAGTGATGCGTTGGCATTACTCTGGCTAGATAACCCTTGTACAGTAGGATAATGTAAGTGAGTCTTTTTCCAGAACTAAAGGGAAAATGTTGTACTTGCCATTGAACTTAGTTTTTTATTTCTAATGCCTATGTAAATTAGGCTATAGCATAGCTGGGCTGCATGGTGGGCTGTAAGGGCAGATTTCAAAAGAAGTAATTGAAAGGAAGGTCAGAAACAGCAAATGTCTTGGGCCAAACCCACTGGAGCTTCAAGAAGATTGCTAAAGCCTGGTCTCCCTGTAGACTCATGAATCACTCGTGCTTAAAGAGTGAAAGAATAGAAATGTGTTCGGGATTCTCATGCCATAGTGACATTTAACCAGCTCTTTTCCTTGTGTCCAGAAATGGCGGTGGCCGTAGCGGGATGTTCTGTGCCATCGGCATTGTGGTTGAAATGGTAAAAAGGCAGAACGTGGTGGACGTTTTCCACGCTGTGAAGACTTTGCGGAACAGTAAGCCCAACATGGTAGAAACTCCGGTAAGTACCAGCCCATCAGGGTTACGGCAAACAACCGGGGAGCCAGAGGCTCTCCTGTTGTGTGAGCCATGTTCTCAGTCCTGTGCCTATGAAACAGAGCTATATCCCTTGGGCTGCAAGAAGAAATATGCTTCTTGAGTGTACAGATAAGTCAGTATCGTGAGAGGCCAGGCTAAACATTTTACACTACTTTTCTTGTAGTAGTACTGTGCTTTTCACGGAAAACAGTCTGAGTTAACAGAATGCACTTTAATCTCCCAAAATAACCTGGTCTACTTGAAGAGAAGTTGCAGCGGGTCGTGCTCACACAAACAGCCTTGAAATTTCATGGAGCAAGACGTTTCTTCTTCGTAGGAGTAAACTGTGAAGTCCAGATTAGTAGCTGAAGATGTGAGCATTTTGCTTCTTAATAACAATTGCTGCTTTGAAAGCTGTATCAAATAATGATAGTGTTTGTTACTCAGATATGTAGTAGTCAAAGTGATATCTAAGAGCTTTAAAATCAAAGACTTTGATCTAGTATGTTGCAAATGAATATATAGAATCATAGAATCATTTAGGTTGGGAAAAAACCTTAAAATCATTGAGTCCAACAGTTAACCTAAATAATGAACAATATAAACAATAAAATAATATAAACTATATGGGCCTGAATTAGCAAAATCACAAGACTAAATATTTGTATGTACATTGCCAGAACTTAAAATAAGCTTCACTCTTCTGGTCCATCTTTATGTGTATGGTATGAGTGCATATCCATCCATGCGATCCCTTCAGTCATGAAAACTGAACATTGTTGGAAGTCTTTAAAAAAATGTTCTCAAGTGGATGTTTTTCCTTCCTGTAGGTGAATGTGAAAGCAGCTAGACAGTGTTTGGGAGTTTCTGCCATTTGACTCTCACACTGCCAGCAGCCAGTGTCATTTTTCAGCCAGATGGCTGTCTACAGCATAAAAATCAGGGATGCCAATTGAAATTAAAAACATTTTGCAGTTTATGCATAGGGAAAATTGCTTTTGACCTTGTGAACTTGCATATTGAGCAAAATGGCTGTAGCTGCCTCTTCCCATATTGCCCTTTTTTCCAGGTGTCAGTGTTTGCTTAGTATCAAGTAGCTCTGGTGGCATGATTTGCTTAATTATTGTACATCACTTCCATCCTTTGCCAGCACATAAATTAAGAAGATGGTTAAAATGCTAACAGATATAGCATCCTGTAGCAAGAGTGATGTTGGGCTAGGTATTGCTGGTTTTGCAGCAAATACTTTGCAGTCTGCAGTGCCATAGATGTCTGAGACACAACATATTGAATTGCTGCCTGGATTTCAGTTCACTGCTGTGAAAAAAACAGGTCAGACCACATGGAAAATTACTTGTGTCACTGTAAAGGGAAGCTAAGGTAGATTGTGTGCGTTTCTGATAAATAGTCTGTAAACTTATATTTCATTTCAAAATAGTCCTGAATTCCATTGTTGTTTTTATCTGCAGTTACTGAATTTCCATAGTTACGTGTTTCTGTTGTGTGGGTTTTTATTCAGAACTCTTGAACAGCAGTAGCTGTTAAGTTGTTAGTTAGAAAACAAACCAGGAAAAGCAATGTATAACACTGTCATGTGCCCTGCATTCAGCAACACGATCAGATAACAAAAATGAGCAGTGCAATAAAGCCTTTAAGATATCCCCACCACTTCCTGCTAATGGATCACACCAGCTTCCTTTGCAAACAAACATAAATCACAAAAGCAGATTTGTTTTGTTAGGTTGCAAGGACAATAGAGATTGAATTCATTTCCTCATATTTTCTTCTCCTTATTGCCATCTCTTCTCTCCTTCCTCCCTCCTCTCCCCCAGTACGGGCTCTGAACAGCTGCCTTGTTAAAAAGGAATGCTAACCACAATGAAATCTTGAGACTTAACTACTCTTTTTAAGTGTGCATCAGATCTCTTGGACTTTATATCAACACAACTGTACAAACGGGCTGCAGGCCCAGAGCAGCTTTGTGTTACAGCTCAGTATTCCCTAGCCATTCCCTGGCTGTCCAGCGCAGCAAGCACTGCTTAACTGCTCAGTATCAGCTAAGTTAAACATAAATGGTATATCAGAGTTGAGGTGCTTTCACTGCAAGAGTGCTCTGACTGATAGGAGAACTTTTCACGTTTGATAAACCAGTTCAGAAGCTGAAAAAATCAGAGAAGCAAATCATTGCATTCCAAGATTAAGTTTTTTTTGCAGTTGTTGGTTAGGGTGAGTTTTTAAATCAGAGCTGTAATATACTTATGTAATAGGAATTTTTTTTTTTTAAAAGAAAACTCAAGCATGTCAGGCCTGAAGTTAAAACTGTATAGTAGTTAGCAAAGACTATTCTTGTTTGTAGCTATTGCTACTAAGACTTCAGAATCATAATTTAACTACTACTCTTTTTTTCTTTCTTTCTTTCTTTCTTTCTTTCTTTCTTTCTTTCTTTCTTTCTTTCTTTCTTTCTTTCTTTCTTTCTTTCTTTCTTTCTTTCTTTCTTTCTTTCTTTCTTACTTAAGTTCTTTCTTTCTTTCTTTCTTTCTTTCTTTCCCCTTAAAGGAGCAGTATCGTTTCTGCTACGATGTTGCGCTGGAGTACCTGGAATCCTCTTAGTCTGAATGGATGTGACAAAGTTCACCAAATACATGAATCTCAATAAGCTGTTTTGACAACAGTTCTTGATCCTGTGAAGAAAGATTTTAAGGGAAGAGGGGGGTGGGAGGGATTTTAAATTTTAAATGCAAAGTATTTTTCTTATGAAGTTGTGTATCTTAATAAAAGAACTCAATCTGTTTCTATGCTTGTATACAGTATCAACATTTAGTGCCACATCAATACCATTTAATGAAAAACAGAGTCAGAAGAGATTTGCGCAAATTAGGACTTTTCAGTGTTTGTATATGCAGCTGTCTCTCAATTACAGTAGAGCAACCATCTGTTGCATGTATCAATATTTCCTATGTGGTATTAATTTTTTCTTTTTTTTTTCTTTTGATACATTGGTAAAGTACAATAACAGTGCAAATTGATAGTAAGGTTCATTCTTTATAAGTTTCAAGTGTTGCGTATATATATTATATATAGTAAAAAAAACAAAACCTGGCTTATTTTGTTTTAATGTGCAATGATGGCTGGATCACATAAAGATCTTTATAAAGAAACTTAAACATAAGCCAAAGACTCAAGTGTAAATATGTCTATATGGAGAAAGCACATGTATTTATTGTTTACTTGCATTCCTTTTTTGATGGCTGAAAAAAGAAGAATCATTTTTCTTGAAGAAAGCTTTTTTTGCTGAAATCAAGTGTAAACAATTTTTGTAGTTTATTTTTTGTATGTTTTAGTGTAAGTAGGAGACATACTTTTTATGCATAGGCCAAGAAACATTGGTATAGTGGTTTTGTTGTGTACATGCTTGTGATTCAAATCCATGTAAACAACTCAGTTATAGAAGGTCTTTAACTACAGGACCAAAATCAAAACATTTTCCTGAAAATGTATAGTTTTTCACAGTTGCATTAGTTAAGTACTGATCAAAAAATCATGTAAGGAAGGGCACACATCAAAATGGCCTTGCCTAGGACTTGCACAATATTGGAAGAAATTTTTAAGCATCATTAAAATTGTAAAGGAAGCAATTGTTTAAAAAAATATTGAAGCACAGGGCGACAGGAGAACTACAACACAAATAGATGCCTCTGCATATGCCCTACAGGGTAAAAAAAAAAAAAGTATTTGTTTGGCAAATTGTTAAATTAAGGAACATTTATTTTGATGTTTATGAACATGTAAGCTTTGCTTCCAAGAAAGCAAAATTTGAATAAATCAATGCTAGATTCTGATTATAGTTGTGGTGTACAAAATATTACTGTGCTTTCGCTTAGTTTGTATCCATTTGTTCACAAAGTTTCCTATATTTTACCATCGAAAATCATTCCAGTCTCTTGTTGGTCTTTTTTAGAACTAACAGTAAAATGATACGGTGCTTTTAAATATTCTGTAAAGTAAGAGTGAATTAAACTTTTATTTAAAGATTATTTTATATTACTTCCTGTTTTGATACCCTCTCTCTTACTGTCCTTGTTAAGGAGTCATTCTTGTCCAGAAGATGGACATATTTGGATAAGAAAAATCTCAAAAGGAAATTATTTTTCACTCCACTGTTTCAGGGAGTACTTGAGAAGTCTCCATGTCATTTGTGTGGCCTAAGTTTTGTCCTTTATTTTATACACATAGAATTACCCATCCAACACTATAAATAGCAGAGAAATGTTTAGAGAGATTCTGTTTTTCAGATTATTTTCTGTGCCTCCATCTGTATTGCATTGCTCCACCTCTTCCAGATCTTAAAAAAGTAGTTTTTCTTTTGTCACCTATTGTTAATTCCTACCTGTGAACAGCAAGGTAAACAAATCAGGTTTGAAAATATTCACTGGGTTCTGGGTTCTTCATGTGGTTTAGCCCCAGACAGCAACTAAGCACCATGCAACCACCCAGTCCCCCTCCCCTCCAGTGGGATGGGGAAGAGAATCAAAAGTAAAAGGTAAGAAAACTTGTGAGTTGAGATAAGAACAGTTTAATGATTGAAATATTTTAAAATAATAATAATAATAGTAATTATAATTGTAATTATAATGAAGACAGAAAAAAAAAAAGAGAAAACAAACTCAAGAAAAACAAGTAATGCAAACACAAACCAATGTGCAGCCAGTCCCTGAGCTGGAATTGCCCCCCTGGCCAACTCCTCCCAGCTTATATACAGAGTATGATGTCTTATGGCTCTTTGACCAGTTTGAATCAGCTGTCCTGGCTGTGTGACAGGGACAGTATAAGAAACTGAAAAATTCTTTGGCTTAGTGTGAACATTGCTGGGTTAGAACTAAAACATCAGTGTCTTATCACATTATTCTCAGCACATATCCAAAACATAGTCTCTTTCTAGCTACTAAAAAGAAAATTTGCTCTTATCACAGCTAAAACCAGCATGGTTCTTAACACTCAAAATTGCTCATTTTTATTTTGCCTCATTGGGAAGGGGATTATAAACTGCGTGCAACAGGACTGCAACATTCCCAGCATCCTCTGTGAGGCCATGGTGTTCAGCTAACTTTGGCAGTCAAAAGTGCTGGATGTATCATCTAAAGCTAGTGGTCTGGTCATATATTGTGTGGGAAACACACTATCTCCACAGACTGATGCATCTTGCTTGGTAGACTTGCCTGAGACTAAAGGAATTGGACTCTGGAAGAACCATCCTCTGTTGTTCATAAAGGGTGTTGAGAAGTCTAGATTAATTTTTTGACAGATGAGAGGAGTAGCTCTTAGGGTTGTGGAATACGAAAGCCACATTCCATACTGATCAGAGTGATTTTTATGTGTTGGTTTTTTTCCTTTCTTTCTTGATCAAACGTGTAGCATTACCATTAGGTTAAATGAAGTTATATTTAAGGAGAGTTGCTGTGTTGGGGACAGTGGGGTCCGTCCCCATCAGTACGTTGGTACTGATGAGCCTGATCTCATCCTTGGTGAGATCTCTGTGTCCAGTTTTCCCTGTTCATTAAGCATGACTGGTGTCAATGACAGTATGAATCCTGGCATCACAACACACTGTGCCTGCACAGGAGTCCTCCATGGGAGCATCCCCCTCAGCTAGAAGGTATTGCAGCTGCTGGTGATTGTTCTGTAAATGAGAACTCTGCCTGTGTTGTTCAAGTACTCTGAGAGTCATGAAATTTCTAACTGTAGCTGACTGCAGTGACCTAATGAGCTTTTTGCAAAAGCTCATGATTGAAAAACTTGTGGGAAGTTCTTCCTTGCAAGACCAGGGAAAAGTATGCAGAGAGAATACAGTGTGTGAGAAGCAGAGTAGAAATAACATTCTCCAGTAATGGTATATCTTAAGGGTCTCTTAGGCAAAAGACAATATTAAAATCAGCTTTTAAGTACAAAATCAGGAAAAGACAGTTTGCTTTCATTGTGGCAGCTCTGTTCCCCCAAATAGATGCTGCTCCAGGATCGTTTTCTTACACCTGTGCAAGACGAAAGAGAATTGGGGGGGACTATGAAAACCTGCCGCAGAGGGAGAACAAGTACTGCTTATAAAGAGAGTGTGTGGTGGAGGGAGAGAAATATTTCTGGCCTTGGGCACTTGAAGAGGGAAATATTTTACTCCCTGAAGCAGCCACCAGCAGCGGTATCTCAATGTGATGGCAGGTCCTGTCCTGGAAAAGTCCATAGTTTTCAGGACTCCTCAAACTCTTTCTGCTGGCTACTGCCCTTGCTGAAATACTAGCACAGATTTGGTCAAGTGGCTTCAGTCTGCATGGTATGTGGGCTTTGCTTTCCTCAGCGGCATGAAGTGAAGGCAGGACTGACACAAGCAGTAAATGCGGAGAGAGCAAATGGACATCAAGTGAGAATACAAAGAAGAGGCATGAAAGGGTTCATCTGTGGAGGAGCGAGGTGATTCAAATTTGAAATGAATGACATTTAAACGAATCTAATGTCACACAACAAAAGGGACCAAAGGAGTGTACAAGTTCCCAAAATTACTCTATGCAAGAAGGTATTCTTTGCTCTAAGACTAAGTGATGACTCCAGTGTTCTAGACTCATAGTTGCTAGTGGAAGGAGGTCTGAGTTTCACCTTCATGGCTTTGGTTCATTTTCTATAAAACAAAAGCTAAAGAGATAACTTAAAGATGTGTTCAAACTATCTGAATTTTCCCTAAATAACTAGACCTTAGGATTCAGCACTGAAGGACCATATCAGGCCTCAAGTACCTTAAATACTTGGCAGTGTCTAAAGCAGTGTTAGAGATCAAAGTTTGCTAAAACAAGAGCTACTAAACCTCAGTACTCAGCACCCTGTAAAGAGAGAGGCAGCGTTTGGGTTTTTTTGCCCTCTGAATCTGCCTCCTCTACTCATAGTGACCCAGCTCCAGCAGAACCAGGTGTGAAGAGACCCAGTTTTTGAAATTTTTTCCAGGTCTGGAGCGATCAGACCCCAATTGGTCAACGAAATGCTACAGCAGGAGTGTGCTATTTCAAATGAGTTAACAATTTCCAAAATCAAAGGTCTAAAAAAGCAAACTGGGGAAGCAATGGTAGGCAAGTGCTATGTCATTGAGCCTCCAATGTGAATTGAAATGTTAAAGGACAAGGAAGGAGCAGTCAGAGAAAAAAACGTTGCAGAATCATTGCGTGGCCAGGCCACCTGGACTGACAAACGACTGTATAGAGGGCCTCTTTTAAGCTTCATTCGTGCTGCTGTGTCAGAAGATCTGAAATAAATGTAAAAGCTGCTTTGATAGCGCTCTACACTGAAAAGTAACTAATTTTCTGCTGTACTTTCCTGTGTCGTAGCCATTCAGTCTGAATTGAGTTGAGTGATCCTAATCTCACAAAAGACCCTTTGTGGTGGTTTATTGCCCGTGCTCTTCCTTTGTTAAACAGTCAAAGGTCTTGTAGCCTCTGCAGATCCAGGATAGTCAAGGGTATCTGTGAATATTCACTTATGTCTTTACCTTCTGAGGTTAAATAATGTGCTGAGGATGAGGCTTTCAGAATATGCAGAGTTTTAGTCCTATAAATTTCCCTTCAACTTTATGCAGCAAAACCTTGAATATTATTTTTTTAACTAGAGGCTCTGTCTGAACAAAATGTGAGATGCTGGCAATATAGATGAAATGTTTCTAAATTATTTTAAGCTTGCTGGATGCTTTGTCTTTAAGCTTGAGTAAAAGAATGATGTGTGTTGGTATTTGACAGGCATAAATGTTATTTTGGCCCACGCTTCTCAGAAATTAATTCTTTCCCTGCTGTTAGGTTTAGACTCCTATTTTATGCAAAGATTGACATGTATGATGACAGGCACAATAGGATGCTTACCTAATAATAATGTTTATTAACTGTCTTGGCCAACAAAGAACAGATGTTTTTGTGCCTTGTTGAGATACAAAAGCTTGATTTCAATAGTCTTTTGTAATCCCTTCTAGCTTCCATCTGGATCAGAAAATAGTCCTGACTTCACAAATTATAACAAGATAAATTTGAATTCCCCATATGCTCAGAGATTTTTCACATACTCAGTAAGTAAGCAGAAAAAATGAAGACTATGTTAAAAAAAAAAAACAAAACAAAACAACAAAACCCCTCTTCTAGACGTGGAACCAAAACGTGATCTTTCTGCTAGCCCTGGAATACTCTGGAGCTTTTTGATAATAAACACAAAATGGCATCTGGCAAAACACAGTACCTCCAGATTGTGATAATATGTGTGTGTTTTCCTGCCAGGTGCAAACCAGTGTGAGCTCTTTCCATTTCACAGTGGAAAACTTTTGCCTTTCTTTTGTGTAACTAACCTTTTGTAGCATAAGTAACTGAAATGACGCAGTGTTTTGTCGAGTCTGTTACTGTCTTTCTGCACTCTGATAGCAAACATGAAAACAGAGATTATGGTATCTTTAGAGTTTCTCTCTCAAGGTAACCAGTGAGTTGGTTTTTGTAGTGCCTATAAAGCCAAACTCTGATAAGTTTCAGAAAAGTTTTGAAAGACATTTGTTTTGCTACAAGTTGTGCATGTAGATTTAAGTCCTAGCAAGTGAAATCCCAGTTCATTTAAGTCTTGCTAGTCGTGCTTTATGACTCTTTCTGATTCACTTGCTGTATTCATGAGTGGGCACAATAAATAGCCCATCTGGAGCCACAGTCCAAGCTGTCTTCAGCACAGGACCTAGTACTGTAGCCTTTTTCCCTGGTTTCAGGATGAAGTTGTTATGAAACTTGCTGATGATACAGATTAGCAACACAAAATTGCCTCTGTTTTCTGAAAATGCTTGAAACCACTTGCTGAAGGGGTAGATGCATTTTTTTGGCTTAGGTAGAAATTGTAGACTTAGGAAGCTGTGGCACTGCTGCAACCTTTTCTGTTGAACAAAATCATATCACTGAAGTTTTGGATGATGCAGTTTAAACTGTATAAAGAGGTTGCTGCTTTGTTTCATTTCCTGAAATGATCAAGGTTTTCAGCTTACCTTGAATTAAGAAATATGGCAGTGTATGAGCAGTAGTGGTCATGGGTCAAACAACTTCAGGGATGAGGATAAAAATGGAGCATAAAAGCACTAGGCCTACTATAGATCCTTCTAATATTTCTCCTCCAGCAAAATGAGCTGGTTCAGCCAGTGTGACAGCGAGCTGTAATTACAACTGTGAGAAAATAGCTGTGTGGTTTTGTCTGTGGCAAAGGCTTTTAAAAATTTCTTTGAAATAAAACAGGGAAGAAGTGTTGGCTTTGTTTCTACTTCAGCATGTCTTCCTTTCAGGCACTTGTTTACTTCAAATAACAGCCTTGCTTAACACAGCCCCTTGCGAAGATGATGATAGTCCTTTAAGCAGAGTCCCAGCCTGCAGCAGTCTCTGTCGTCAAATTCATGGGCGTGGGGATTAAAGGTAGCAGGTACAGGTAAGATGGATGCTGTAGTGCATTTGAGAGGGAACTGCAATGGGCAGAAGCCAAGAGAATAGGCCTTTTGCTTTTGCTCGGGGAGATGTATAAACTTCATGCAAGAGAAAGAGAATGAAATAGTCAGTGAACTGACTAGGACCAGCATGAAGCCAGGAAACTTGTTTGCTAGTTATTTGGGCAACAACTTTGAAAGCACTGGCTTTCCATGTAAGAATAGCCAGGATGGAGAGTATGAAAAATCTAGACAAGATGGGAAATTCCCCAAAAAACATAGTTATGAAATAACTGAAAGGAAATAAAAATTCTGCACATCCCAGTCAGTGAAAAAGTTTCAAATACTCTGTGTATGTCATGCTTGTGGTCAAGCAAGGTTGAACAGATGGTTTAGGCTGCCAAGGATGAAAGATGCTGAGCAAGGCACAGTGTCAAGGAAAGACATGGGCAGAAATATGAGCAGCTCCTTCAATAAAGGAGAGATCTAAGTAGGTATCATGAAAGATTTAAAAAATAAAAAAGTCCTCCAAACCAGGCTTAGAACAGGCAAGAGACTTGAGAATCAGTTCACATACCTCATTTTATGTCCTGTGATCTCCACTCGATTTTTTTACTCTGGCAGTTAGCTGCCTTGAAGCTCACGAGATGCAATTTTTGTTACACTATATTTGTCATTACTGATCAAGAAAAGGAGAACACTGCTGGAGTGCTGAACATGGTCATTCAGATAGTCCTTATCTTAGTTTTGAGGACAAGCAATAAATAAGAAGTAAAGTAAATATGACAGTAAGTTATAGCTCAGGCATGATTCCACAGCCATGATCTCAGCCCCTATTCCACTTTCTATTTGGAAAGCCAAATACTGCTTCGCAGGCTTCTTTACGATACTTGTTTTTTAACACAATTATGGTTTGGTTTTGGTTTTCCTTTCTTAGTAGAAGAAAATGTATACTGAGAAAAGTGACGCTAGAGACTGGGAGACAAGAAGAGAAGATTTTGGGAGAGCACTCTGAGAGACAGCTGGCTCAGGGAAGCCACTGTAAAGGAAGATTTTTAAAAGTGATGAGAATTCTGAGTGTCTTGAAAACATAAGCCAAACTGATAAATGAAATAGTTTCCAAGTTCTACACCATTTAGAGCTTGAGGGAAATTGCAAAAATTGGATGGGGGAGGGGCATATGCCCTGAAAGTTGTTGTCTGTGTTTATAGTCCAGCATAAAATAAAAATTGAATTAGCAGATGGCCCTGGGAAAAGCAGAGAATAAAATGTTACTATTACTTTGAAGAGATATACATAAAAGACTGCATTTTCCAAATCCTCACTTTTAAGTCTTTAAGTAACACACATAAATGATCATGCAAAGACTCATCACGTTATCATGATGTAATGATCTTGCTCATTACCTTGAATTTCCTAGAGAGGTGTCTATTCTGGACTTGTCAGAGGCCACACAAACATTTAAGGAAGACAGGTACTCACTCTTTTCAAGACTGTGTTTTTCAGACAAGACTACACTCTTAACTGATTGTGTTTCCTCTTTTTTCCAGTGATCTTTGTACATGACTAAGACCCAACAACATTGTACACTGACCTTTCAAAAATATAGCTTGGGTTGCTCAATCTTATTTCTTTGTTTTGTTTTGTTTTGTTTTGTTTGTTTTAATTCTTGTTTTCACTGATATTTTTTTTCCTCTCCTACTCTTTTCTTTTCTACATCTTAGCACAGACTGAAGCTAAGCAGCCAGAGATGGGACATGGTATTATCTCCATAACGCATTTCAACATCTCAGCAGAAAAAATTTCACAGAGTAGTTTCAAATTTACAAAAATTGGCTGGACCAACACATCCCACCTTCTGATCTCACCTGAGCCAGGATTATTTGGCATCTCTGAAACCAAGCTTCTTGCTGTTTGTCATTCAAAGTCTGCTGCATGTGTTAAGCAGGATGACAATAACTTAATTACAAAGTGAAACAACTGCAACTGTTTTTTTGTTCCTTCCAGTGCATCTCTGGGGTGGAGAGGAGGTGAAAAAAGCTACTTCGTTCCAATTCTGTGAAAGTCTCTCCTTTCCAGTTCTTTAAAGGTCTGTGGACTTTAAAAGCAATGTGAAATAGCACAGGAAGAGGTTTGATTAGTGATGTGTTTAAGTCACTCAATAGAAGATCCTAGGTGTTAAGGGAAGGGAAATAGGAATATCTGGGCATATGTGCTCTGGTGTATATGGTGTAACTGACTTCCTGTCATGGCAGTTCCTGAAATGTGCTGCATTAAGTCATTTTAAAATGAGACTTAAACATTAACTAGTAAGGGAAGTGTGGCAAAAATCTATTTTTCCTTATGCAACTTCCAATAACATAATGGTGGTGCTGGGTTAGAACACATGGCCTGGCAACAGAATTCAGAAATACAGTGCTCTGGGAAGACCATAACTGCTCAAAATGAGGTGAGGCACCCCAGGTTACAAGCATCTCTTGAGTAGATTTCTCTTTTTGCTACTGTCCAAACAAGAGAGAGGGCAATCCAAGGGAGCAGCATTGTGATCTTGTGGTCAGTGCCTATCATAGGGCAGGCTTGGATGAGAAAGGGACTCTGGTTGTCTGCAGGTTTTAGGAAGGTGTATAGCATCCTCAACTGTGTTAAAACAGGAATCAGCAAATTTTCTTCAGCATTTTTGTTCAGTCTTTGAGCTAGGTTTTTTTGCTGTAACTCTGCTTGCTTTGATCTTGTTTCATTCTCTCTTCTATGAAGATCTTCAGTGTTTGGATTGGATGCTTTTTTTTTCCTTTTTAGAGTACCTTCTCTTACATGATTTATTAAATCTTCCTTGGCAATCTTGTCTTCAGCCATGCTTTGTTGATGGTTTTGTAGATGAGCAGAGAGCGGAACATAGAAAAAGAAATGAGCAAAATATGTTGTCTGTAGAATGTACTTTAGTGTAAGTGATGGCTTTGCAGATTTCAGATTTCATCCTCTAGCCGTGGGAAGTCTGTTTGAATTAATTTGTTGACATAATTCTACAAGAGCCCTTATAAATGCATTCCTCAGAGATGTGAAGGGAGCTGTAGACTTTCATTTTTCAAAATGTATCTATCTATTCATGCCGGCTGTTTGTTAGAGCTCACAATGTGCTCAGCACCAGAAGGTCCAGGATGCTGTGGTGCCCTACAGGCTCTCAGCACCCCCTGGCCTGGGGTCTCTCGCAGTATGGTGAGGGGAAGGAAGATGGGTCCAACTGCTGCACTGCTCCTTCACCCAGGAGAACATGTGCTAGGAACACATTGAAGGAGATGCCCAAGGGTCACAAATGCTCTTGAATGTCAAGTAAATGTAGATGCAATAAACTGATAACAAGATGAAGGGCTGGCAGAAAGACTTGAGTTCCAAAGTGAGAGCCTCAGGATGTTTCCTTACAGACTGTTTGAATTCTTAGATAATTTAAATGAAGTTTGTGGAGAAGGACAAGGTGAAAGAGCCTTGGCTGTATCGTAACATATGTTCCATATTGCAAAGCTGCCTACAAGAAGAAATGGATGCATTATGTGCTGCTCAGTAAGTTACCACTCTGCATGAGAAATAATGAGGTATATTTAGCTTCGGACAAGCAGAAAAATTAGGTAAATAAACACATGATGAAGCTCTTGGCTTGAGTATTTTAATAGGAAAGGGCTAAAATATACACTAGAAAAGTTAGAATAAATGCTACTTATGGGTTCTGCCAGAAAAAAATGAGGTTTTGCAGTCTTTTTGTGAATTGTTCTGGAAAAGAGCCCCTGTATTCTTTCCTCCTCCACACCTGGGAAGATAGGCTTATTGACCAAAGCGATAAGGAAATATATTTGTTTTCTAGAACTTTTTCTCTTCCCAAATGAGTCTCTAAAGGCACAGCTTTTCACAGTGGGAACTGTGCTGCATGCTGCTAGTGATCTCACTGTTTGCTGTAGTCTACCACAAAGATGGTGAAGGCTGTGTTGGATTGGAAAAATATGTTGTCCAGCAGCTATTGAAAGTAGTGTGTTTCTCTCTTGTGCGAGGTAGAGGATGGGATGTGTGATGCCACTGAGAACATTAGAATGGTTTTGGTGACCACCTTGTTTATATTAATGGTACTAGGTGTGGTGGAAAAGACAAAACTCTGCTCTCAGGAAGGAAGAAAAAGGGCTGGAAAGGAGGGGGTTGCTTATCTTTGCATGATATGAAGCAAATGTACATTGCTAAAGCTGCTCCCAGATTTTTTTATGGTCACATGTACTGCATTCTGCATTAATTTAAAAACCAATCTTTATTTAATTGCACTGAGACCCTTTCCTGAAACCAAATAACTTTATGGCTGATAATTTTAAAAAATCCATACAGCACAAACAATGGAATGGAGAACCCTTTGTATCTGTGCCTGTGGCATGACACAGATGAGTCCTGGTCTCAAACCCCACTGTCCCTAGGGATGAGGAGTTGTGAGGGCACACTGAGACCTCCCTGGTCTGAAACTCTGGCAGGTGCAGCCTGAGAGTCTGGCTGCCTCTTCCAGTAAAATGACCCTTTGGCCTTTCTTTATTTCAGATCTTAGTTTTCCCACAGCTTGCTTAGGCTTTTTCAAATCTGTTCATCTGTGCTCAATTGTCCCGTGTATTTAAAAAAAAACAAACACATAACACAACAAAACCAAACCTAAAACTCTAAAACCTTCAATAAAGAGGTCCACCAATTACTGGAAATCTTTACATTGCTCCTTCTTAAGAAAGAGTGAGGAACACCTGGAACAAAGCCATAGATGCTAATCACTTAAGTGACAAATGCATCAAAGCTTTCATACTGTAAAATAATAATGATAACCAAAATGCCTTGCAGCAGGGTAATATCAATGCCTTAAAAAAGGTAGGAAATTAGAATCAATGTAACTGATACATTGGCAAGTGTTAACTGGTGCCTTTTTTCTTTCATGAACACCCATTTTCCTGCAGAAACAATTTGCTTTTAGATTCGACTTCATATAGAGAGTGAAAGCAATTGCAGTTAAGTTTGTTCTCCAACTTTTTGAAGCTTTTTCCAAAATCAGGCCAATAAAATTGTGTGCTTGACAGACTGTATCTTTCTGTGTACCTTTTTTAGAAAGGTTCCCATTAGTGGTTAAGAAAAAAAAAGTGTAGAATGCTTGATTTTGTATGTATTTTAAAATGACAGCTGATATTTCAGTTCCAACAGAAACGGCCAAACATGTTCAGTGCCACTACTTTATCATTAATTTGGAACTCAGACAACAAGTCTGTCAAGATAAATATTAAGAATGACCAAAAATTCAAGGTAACCATTATTAAAATTAACGGTTTGTTGATTTCTTTTGCTGGCTGCTTAGACTAAACTCTGTGTTTTAATGCTTGCATAAAAAGGGGCTATTAGTGCTCTTTCTTCTCATAATGTAGACATTAGAGAGGTAAGGAGTGTGAGATGCCAGTTTTCATTCTAGTTCTATTAAAGCTCTTTGCTGTCAGGGAAAGTCAAACTGTTTTGCTTTCCTTCTGCAGAAAATTGTCAGTTGATAGGTGAAACTTCAGGAATAATTAGTGAAAGTAGATGTGCAAATTCCAGTGGGGGAATCAATCTTTCACAAATGTATTTAAATGAATTCAATGTCCTTTTCTTTGAACAGTGGCAGGGTGCAAAAAAATTAGTTTGGATTCCTTTAACAGCATCTAGAAACATACATTACCTATTTAAAAATAAATTACAGTACACCCCACTCAAGAAATCACAAAGGGAGAGAATGATATTTAAAATTAATTAAAAAAATTTCTCCAACATGTCTCCAGCCGTCAAAAATGCATTGGAGATATGCCAAACATATTTCAAAACACTTTTTGTAATTTGAAGATATCTCAAGTCATTTTCACTCCCAAAGTAAATCTGTATTTCTCCCTAAAACTGTGGGATGTCCTTTTATTTTTTTCAGGTCCTCCCTTTCTTTCACAACAACCCACAGAAACAGATATTTCATGAAATCTGCAGAGGTGGTTGGGTTGGACTTTTTTCTTTTTCTTATTCTTTTTTTTTTTTTTCCTTTTTTCTCTTGGTGGGTTTTTTTGTCTTTTTAGTTGCTGTTTGTTTTGGTTTGGGGTTTTGTTGGCTTGTTTTGGTTTGTTTGTTTGTTTAGAGAGAGTAGGAAAATAGTTCTGCTGTGAGAGTGCTCAGGTTGGGTTTTGGAGAGCTAGGCACAAGCCATGGCTCTGCCATAGATTTTCTATGTAGAGCTGGATATCCTTTTTTCTCTTGGTGGGTTTTTTTGTCTTTTTAGTTGCTGTTTGTTTTGGTTTGGGGTTTTGTTGGCTTGTTTTGGTTTGTTTGTTTGTTTAGAGAGAGTAGGAAAATAGTTCTGCTGTGAGAGTGCTCAGGTTGGGTTTTGGAGAGCTAGGCACAAGCCATGGCTCTGCCATAGATTTTCTATGTAGAGCTGGATATGTTATAAGTTCTATTGGATGCTGAGGGTCAGTTAAATGCCTGGATAAATTTTAGGGTGTGATGCCATGTACAGAGGTATTCATACTCCCATGGGAACACTGACTTTATGTTCTGTACTGTTAAATAAAAAGTTATAACACTAGTTGGAGATGACTGGATGGCATATTTTGTATAAACATCCATTTTGACAGGTTCTGTTTTGTATTGGAAAGGCCCAGAACTCATACTGTATAAAACATTTGCATTCTGCTTTATCTTCAAAATACTTTATAAACACTTAAGAATCAATCATTGTACTATATTTATAAGGACACTTATAGCATTAATTAATTTCTATAATGTATAAAGACATTTGTAGCATTAATTAATACCTGTCAATAGATGGGGGAATTTTTCTCTTGAAATTTTGAGTCCATACTAGTGCAGAGCTTAGAAATCTCAGATCATGTCCTTCCCTCTGTGGTTGAACAAAAGATTAGTAGAGCTACCCGCCTTGGTAGCACTTGAACCTTTCAGAGTTTTGAGCATCCAATTCATATACTGTGCTAAAACTTTACATGTATTTATTAAGGCCATGATGCTAACAACACTAACCAGCAGTTGGAGTGAGAGTTCTGGAGATGTATTTCCTATAGTTCACTGACGTATACAAAGCAATTACTCTTTGTTGAAGAAACTTTGAAAAAATGCACATCAGTATTCTTTGCAAGACAGTAATTTAAAACATCATTATCAGCAAGGTGTTTCTATGGGAAGCCACAGCCAACTGAAAGCCATAACTCTTCCTTATTAAGAACTTCCTCCAATGTCTATTAAAATCAATGGAAAGACTCCAGTGGGTACAGAATTGCTCAATAAAATGTAGAAAATACCCACAGGTTATTACTGTTCAGTCCTTAAATACAGTCAGCCAAAAACTTACTATTTTTCAAAATGTAGTGTGTGTGTACAAGTGCTTCAGATCTTTGAAAAGCACTGGAGGATCCTGGTGCTTCAGTAGGCTGTTCACTGGAGTCAGACATTGGCAAACAACCCTCTGGGCTCAGGAGCTTTTACTAACAGCCTTTTGTTCACACCTGCTATGCCATTTAAATTTCATATGAAGAGCACGTCTAAGATCTCTCTGCCGAGCTGTAAGGAAATGTCAAAGAAGCCAAAACATAGTTCCTGAAAACATAAAGGAAAGTTCACAATACAATCACAGGGCATTAAAATGTTTCAAAATTTTAAAGCCAGGAGTCATCACAATTCACTGGGGTGACCTCCTGCTTTGTGAAGGAGGTTCCTTCCCATTTTCCACCCAATCATTTTTGTATCAAGTCTAAAAACATGGAGCAGAGCAAGATAATATCTTTAGAAGGGCAGATTTTATCTTCATCTATGGGATTCAGCTGATGGTGAAACAGTATAAATTTCTGTAGTTAATCATCCTTTTGTTCCAAGTGCTGGAGGATAAGCCATATACATTTTAGGATAACCAAACCAAATTTCTTTGGAGGGAATTATTTCAGTGTTTAAGAGAGGATCATTTTGACTTTACTGGACAATTGATCCCACCCACCTATACATACAGAAGACATAGAAAAAGCTTGTACACAAAGATTCATCCATCATGTTGGCAATCAGATCTTTAGCCAATTCATTCCCTGTCTGTCTGGCACCGATCCAGGGGTACTATTGTAAGGGTTGGATTTTTTGCTCCTGATGAGGACAGCTTGTTCAGGCTTCTGAGAGCAACAGTTTAAATCGTAAGGTCCATTGAAAAGGCATGGTTGTCAGCTGAGTGTTTGGTGCTTCTTGGGTAGGTTGTATGAAACCTGAGTTATTCTACCAGAACTGGTGCTGACTGGGAGGGGAAGTTCCCAAGTCCTGAAGTCTCCATGGCTCTGTGGCTTCTTTTCATGCTGGGTTCACCTCTGGAAAAGTTTCAGTATAACATTGTTCTCTTGACTTACTTGAGCCAGTAGACTCCTATAAATGAAGGGTGGCACTACAGCTGATCACCTATAGTAATGGATTAACTACCTTCCTGTCTTTATCATAATTGTTCTTGATGGCATCCTATAGTCCTCTATTTATTCAAAACCTAAATGTCCCAGATGTTCACTTGTTCCTTGGGAGATTATTTCACAGCCCAATGCACCCATGTCAGGGAGGATTCCCTACAGTTTAGTCTGACTTTATTTTTAATGACAGGTGGATTGTGGAGTTTCCACCACGCTGGAAAAAATACATTAGTGTATTGGATGTCCTGCAGCACCTCGAGTTGGGTTCGAAAGAAAGTATAGCCATTCAGTACAATCCTCACTCACACCTGCCTCCCAGGGCTTGGCTCTTCTCCATTTCCTTAAAGCATCTTTCTCTTTCAAGTTACAGTTCTGCCAGCTCAAATATCAAATACATTTCCCTTGTGTTTATAAGCTCAGTAAATGGGACATATCTTCCTGTAGTTGTAATGCCTGGTTTCATATTTACAGGATCACTTTAAAGAGTCCCTTCAACCAGCTCAACCAATAGATGCACTTATCTGGAGAATGGTCTGAGCTTACTGTCCTGGTTTGAGCTAAATAGAACT
>NW_010195514.1:0-14680 GCF_000695765.1 Mesitornis unicolor
AAGTCCCTCTTGAGATGTCAGCCATGGAAGATGAAGCAGGAGGAAGAGGCAGAGAATGAGGAAGAAGGGCTGTCCCCAATAAACTCCCCAATTTATAGTGAATGTGACGTGTATGGTATGAATAGTATTAATTGGTCAGCCTGGGGTCACCTTGGGGTTGACTCCTCTAGGTTTCTGTTCCCCCCAGCCTTTGCATCTGTTTATCTCAAGACCACAGAAGACCTTGAGCACTATGGCAACCTGCATACCAGTATTAGCTGAATCCTATAACAAAGTTTTTATCAGCTTTGTTCCCATGAAATAGAGTGTTGTAGTCCTTACAAAATTGCAGTTTTCCTCCACAAAAAACTGACTCTCAAATTCTGTCCCACTAAACCAGGGCAGTATTCCACCCCTTATTCTGTACCATTTACATCACATGCAAGTTAGTATTACTCTTCTGTTTCTATATATAATATGTATATACGCAAATATCATTCCCTTAGTCTGTGAGCCATCTCTCGAAAGAGTTCAGTGAGCCCAAAAAACATGAGTTCCATCTGTCATGACAGTCTTTCAGGATAGGTGAAGTGGTGTGGAAGTTACTCCATCGGCAGGTCAGGACTAGGCCTCGGTATGGTATGAGGGACAGATGAAGTTGGGGCCCATCAGGATGATGTGTCGTGCATCTGGAGCTTGCAGTCGGTGTATCTAATGTGGTCCATGTTCATAGTCTGTGGTAAGCAGTATCATATAACAACTAGCATCACAACTCAAATTATTGGCTATTCTCGCCCAGAATCAAATCTCCTTGAGGCACACATCGGACTTCCCCATTTCCTGCATCACCCACCAGGTACACCCAGGTCCCTCAGCAAAAGCAATCCCACTGATGAGTTTGCCTTTACTCAAGGCAGGAGTAACTCAAACAGTTTTTTCCCAACACATTCCTTGTATGCACCACAGGGATACTGTCCCCTTCTACTGTAATTAGAAGTTCTGATTGAGCAGGGCCAGCTCGATTGACAGACCCCCTGGTGTTAACTAACCAGGTGGCTTTTGCTAAATGTTCATCCCATATTTTAAATGTCCCAGCACCCATTGCTTTCAGTGTAGTCTCTAATAGTCCGTTACATTGCTCAACTTTCCCCGCAGCTGGGGCATGATAAGGGATGTTATATATCCGCCCCTTGAATGGTAAAACCTTCACCACCGATGAGGATATAAAATCATTCTTGGAACTGTTTTTTGCTGAAAGAGAGAAGAAAGTTTTTTGAGCAAGGAATCATGAAGTTGCATGAAAGACAGCAAAAGGTAATTGAACAAAATGGACAACATATTGTTTAATTAAGTTTTTGTTTCCCATGAAAAATTCACATTTCATTTACTGAGAAAAAAACCACCACTTTTTGCCCAACCCAGTATATTCATTTAATGTAAGATCTGTTCCCATACTTCTCATACAGATACTGTAATCTGTAGCAGAACTGATGCATAGTTGACCCCAAGCCAAGGAAATCATGATGTGCTTAAATCTTGCCTTCTCCCTTCTTATTGACCAGTTGCTCAAAATTGCCTAATTTCACTTTTAATTGTTGCACGTATTCTAATTGTTTATTCAGCAGTAAAATGAATTCAAAACTCAGGAACTGAATAAAAGTTCTTTAGAGCAGATGTATATTTCTCGATGCTGGCTGGAAGAACTCTAAGAAGTTCTAATCGTCTTGTCATTCTTTGAATATTCATCAATTGTTTAATGAAATTTTTGTTTCCCATGAAAAATTCACCTTTCATTTACCCAGAAAAAAATTACAATTACTTTTTGGCCACCCCAATAATATTTCACTCAGCAACAACATGATATGATCTGTCTGTTTTAATTTCCAACCCTTCGAGACTCTCAAAGCAAAGAACCCTTATACTCTCTTAACTGAGTGAGCCAGAATTTGAACTAGTATTGGATTATTTAATAAAAACTTCCATAGGAAAAAAAAGTGGGGAGGATTACCCTAAGGCAGTTTGGTTATAGTATATTGCAGTTTTCTGTTTTAAATATCCCTGTTCTTGTAAAATGAACTTTGACCATTTATTACCTTAGAAATAATTTTACTGTTTTTAAAATCAGCTTATATATTTCTTGCACATTAGTCTAGCAGGCAGCTGCTTAGCAGTTATGCTTTCAAAGCTAAAGTTACTTTAACCACAGAGCTACAATAATCAGACTTTTGGGGAGCTTTTGTAGCATTGCTTTGGCCTACAATGCATGACACAGAGTTTTTGTTCAGTAGCTATTTGTTACTCTGGTGCAGGGTTTGTATCTTATATTTGAAGCAGATGATAAGACTCTTGATGGTTGTCTAGTTTTTGTAGGAGTTCTCATACAAGAGACCTTATCTCAGAACACTCTGAATAGCGAATAGGAATAGTAGTACTAACCATCTTCGACTGTCTTCATCCTAGAACACTGAGTAATCTTTATGATGAAAAGTTTAAATCACTGAGTATTTCTGATAAATGAGATTTCTCTGATATTTCAATATTCTGTTAGGAGCTGATATATAAGGTGGAAAGATATTTTTGTAATGCTGGAATCAGCTTGATGTTGCTGAGATATGCTGCAATATTACACACAGAGGTGGAGTTTACTCAGTCATGATGTTTTCTCCTCAGTGTATTGCATTTGTGCATTTCAAAAGGTGGTTGGTATATTGGGTTTCTGTGGCAAGATTTTGGTAGTGGTGGGGCTATAAGGGTGGCTTCTGTGAGAAGCTGCTAGAAGATTCCCCTATGTCCGATAGAGCCAATGCCAGCAGGCTCCAAGACGGACCTGCTGCTGGCCAATGTTAAGCCAATCAGCAACAGTGGTAGCACCTCTGTGATAACATGAAGGAGAGGGGGAAGAAACTGCTGCAGAACAGCAGCTGGAGAGAGGAGTGAGAATATGTAAGAGAAACAACTCTGCAGACACCAAGGTCAGTGAAGAAGAAAGGGGAGGGAGGTGCTCCAAGCACTAGAGCAGAGATTCCCCTGCAGCCCATGGTAAAGACCATGGTGAGGCAGGCTGTCCCCCTGCAGCCCATGAAGGTCCATAGTGGAGCAGATATCCACCTGCAGCCTATGAAGGACCCCACACCGGAGCAGGGGGATGCAATCAAAGGAAACTGTGACCCCGTGGAGAGCCTGTGATGGAGCAGGCCCGTGGCAGGGTCTGTGGACCCATAGAGAGAGAAGCCCACACTGGAGCACATTTGCTGGCAGGACTTATGACCCCGTGGGGGGGACCCATGCTGGAGAAGTCTGTTCCTGCAAGATTGTACCCTGTGGAAAGGTCCCACACTGGAGCAGTTTGTGAAGAACAGCAGCCCATGGAGAAGTTTGTGGAGGACTATCTCTTGTGGGTGGGACCCCATGCTGGAGCGGGGGAAAAGTGTGAGTCTTCCCTCTGAGGACGAAGGTGTGGCAGAGACAGTGTGCGATTAACTGACCACAACCCCCATTCCCCATCTCCCTGTGCCACTTGGGGAATAGAGGTAGAGAAAATTGGGAGTGTAGTTGAGCACTGGAAGAAGGGAAGGGGGTTGAGAGGAAGATGTTATATGCTAGGATCTGGGAATGGAGAGTTGCTATTCTTCTAAGGAGAATAATCATGGTGATACTGTCCCTACATTAAACCGTTTTTATTTTCTCAGTATTTATTCTTTTCAGTCTCTTTATTTGCTATATGCTAGCATATAATATTAAGATTTGGTTTTGTTTCTCATTACCCTACTCTGATTTGATTGGCAATAAAATAAATTAATTTCTCCGAGTTGAGTTTGTTTTGCCTGTGACAATAATTGCTGAGTGATCTCTCCCTGTCTTTACCTCAACCCATGAGGTTTTAGTTATATTTTTCTCTCCCTTGTCCAGCTGAGGAGGAGGGAGTGATAGAGCGGCACCTGGTGTCTAGCCAGGGTCAACCCATCACAGTTGGAAAAGATACAGATAAGCTGGACCAAGTCATAATTTGCCAAGTTAGTGGTATTCAGTTGATTCCTGCTTTGTTTTAAGGTGTTTTTGTATTTAAAACATCACACTTTTCACCATATTTTTTTTCTTGATTTAACTCTTATTAGGAATGAGTGTTTCTCTGTCTTAAAAGTCAGAAGTCTTTCATGTTGCAAGTTCTACACAAAGATGTGAACTGTAGTTTTCTCCCAAGCATATTTAAGAATAAAATAACTTCATAATAGAGCTATACTGCTCTGCTTTGGTAAAGTTCAGTCAATAACTTTGATCTAGGCAGTAGTAATTTCATTGGTTTGATAGGTACTGGTGAACATTGTGTATGATAGAGAGATGTGGAGAAAGTCAGAGGAGATGACAAACAGGAATAAGCAGGAGAGGATTTAAAACAAAGAAAGAAACAAAAAACCCCACAAAAAAAAAAACAAAAAACAAAAATAAAACCATAAACCACAAAATTTATGAAACCTGAGCTACTAAAAGCTTCTTGTAAGATGGGTTCTTATAGGTAATGACCAAGTGACCAAATTGCTAGTACATATTGGTGGAATATTTAAGCAATATATTGTGGATCCTCAATTGGAAAATTTAATATGGTACATTGCTTCTCTAGTTAGCCAGGTGGTATAAGCCTTTATTAAGTAGAAAGCTCTGGAAGACAGTACTAATAAATGACATAATGTTTGAGAATATGGATATATAACTGTTAAATTCTGCAGTTCTCTTGAACAACAACTGTCCTTATTCATATTAATATCTGAACAAAATTAAAATTCTACTTACTTTCTGTTGTTCCATGAAATTCCATGTGTGTTTATGGCAAATAGTGCAGTATAAAAATAAACAAGCAGAATGCTGCACCACAAAATATAGTTATCTTCTTTTTCCTAAAGGTTATAAATATCAGATTTTCTGTTTATCAGTAATGCCTCCTTTATAACAACTGGATTAGTTCTTAGAGAGTTAATGAAAATATGTTTATTAGAATAGGAGACTGTTTCCCTATAATTGTCTCTTTTTTTCTTAGCCTCCTCCAGGAAATGTGAAAATGCCTAGTGTACCCAGTACCCAGTCTGCAATAATGAAACCAACAGAAGAACCACCTGCTTACACACAAATTGCAAAGGTTTGTCTATAACTTTCAGACACTAGGCTCCTTTCAATTATAATTATATAAATATACTTCTGGAGTAGTGTCTTTTATAAACAAGCATTGCTTTCCTGATGATTTATGAAAATTAATCATTAATTAATCATTACTGCATGAATTCATGTAATATTAGGTCAGTCTCCATCCATAACTGGAGATGCTTAATTATGGAAAATAGACTTGGAATATTTATTTTGTATTTTTATTTTTTATCAATATCTAATGATGCTTGTTTTGTTCAGGAGCATGCCTTGGCCCAGGCAGAACTGCTAAAGCGTCAAGAAGAACTGGAAAGAAAAGCAGCTGAACTAGATCGCAGAGAAAGGGAAATGCAGTGTCTCAATCAACAGGGAGGTATGCATGCAAAATACTTTTTTAAATTGCAGAAATTTCACTTTTTCTTAGAAACTGTTTTAGTTTTACAGTGACATTGTGAAATAGATCAAAGAGGGTTTTTTGTAATCTGTACAGGAAAAGAAAATTTATCTACTTTGGGACAATGCATACAGTGAATAAAAAATGGCCTTGCCTGTGCAAATTTTCACAGCAAAAAACTTTAAATGTGGCCTATGTTTCATGTTACTCTCTGTTATCAGCTATTTTTATTCTAGGTTAATATCCAAGTAATACTACTGAATAGAAATAGAGCAGTTTGAGAAGAAGTAAAAGTAACTTCATGAGTAGCATCTCTTTGATTTCTCTTCTGTCACTATTTATAGCTGTAGGAGAACTTTCCTGTTTTGAAACATTTTGTAATATTTTGCTATGTTACAGAAACACTATTCTATGCAAATAGCAGAAAGTTTTATTCTATTCTTAATCTTTTATTAGTTTTTCATATGACACTTTGGAACCTATAGTCAAGATCCGTATCTCATTTTGCCACAAACTGTAAGTGTGCTGTGTGAAACTGTCAGTTTTCATACTGCAGTTTCACAAATGAGAAGATTTACATCCTCTTGACTGAAGATATTTGCTAAAAGTGGATCTACGGGAATATTCCTTTTCAAAGGGAAGAACTTCAGACTGAAGTTAGGAGAAAAAAAAGAAATAAACCAAAACACCGTGTGCAAGGTTAACATCTTTGTTGGTCACATGGACAGTAGGATTGAGTGCACCCTCAGCAAGTTTGCCTACAACACCAAGATGCGTGAGTGTGGTGTGGTCGACATGCTGGAGAGAAGGAATGCCATCCAGAGGGACCTTGACAGGCTTGAGAAGTGGGCCCACGCAAACCTCATGAATTTCAACAAGGCCAAGTGCAAGGTCCTGCACCTGGCTTGGGGCAATCTCAAGCACAAATACAGGCTGGACAGAAAATGGACTGAGAGTAGTACTAAAGAGAAGGACTTGAGTGTGTTGGTTGATGAGAAGCTCAATCAACATGAGCCGTCAATGTGGACTTGCAGTCCCTGGGCTGCATCAAAAGAAGCGTGGCCAGCAGGTTGAGGGAGATGATTCTCCCCCTCTACTCCACTCTTGTGAGACCCCACCTGGAGTACTGCATCCAGCTCTGGGGCCCCCAAAATAAGAAGGACGTGGAGCTGTTGGAGCAAGTCCAGAGGAGGGCCATAAAGATGATTAGGGGGCTGGAACACATCCCCTACAAGGCCAGGCTGAGAAAGTTGGAGTTGTTTAGCCTGGAGAAGAGAAGGCTTTGGGGAGACCTTATAGCAGCCTTCCAGTACTTAAAGGGGGCCTACAGGAAAGATGGGAAGGGACTCTTTATCAGGGAGCGTAATGATAGGATGAGGGGTAATGGTTTCAAACTGAAAGTGAAAGGAAGGAAGGAATTCTTCACTATGAAGGTGGTGAATCACTGGAAGAGGTTGCCCGGAGAAGTTGTGGGTGCCTCTTCCCTGAAAGTGTTCAAGGACATGTTGGATGGGGTTTTGAGCAACTTGGTCTAGTGGAAGGTGTCCCTGCCCATGGCAAGGGGGTTGGAACTAGAAGATCTTTAAGGTCCCTTCCAACCCAAACCATTTTGTGATTTTATGTGATCTTTTAATTTGTATCTAGAATTCTGACTTGTATTTCCACATGTGCTGGTTTGGTTTTTTTTGCTTCTGTGAAAATTGGAATACACAGTGGTACAATTCCAAATTGCATAATTGCTTAGTAATTCAAATTCTCAGGGAACTTTATGCCAGTTATATGCTAGGATCTGGGAATGGGGAATTGCTATTTTTGTTCTAAGGAAAAGATTCATGGTGATATTGTCCCTACATTAAAACCAGTTTTATTTTCTCAGTATTTATTCTTTTCAGTCTCTTTATTAAATCTCTGTACCTCTTCTCCCAGATAATGATTTCTCTTCCTTGTTGGTTTGTTCTTGTTTTTTTTTATTTTCTTCTCCATATATTGCTCTTCATCTAATTTCACTAATTTATAATGATGGTCTGGATTGATTACTTGTCTCTTCCAGGCTTCAGGGACAGTTTCTTCATTTATGTCGTAGGGATCATAAGTCTGATACACCATGTATGTTTCAGGATATTTCTAAAATGGATATTTACTGTGTTATTAGGTTGCAGTTGTACACATGAAAGTGCTTGAAGAATCCATGAACAATCTAAAGGATTATTTAGGTAGGCTGAATAGAGAAGAGAGAGTTTTTAGAGCTTTTAAGAGGATATTGGGTTTTTGCCAAATGACTGTTTAAAAGATGCTGCAAATCAGAAATTGTATGTTGTGACTGAGGAGAACAATATTCTTTTCTTTCTGATTTCTTTTCTTTTGCACACTCATTTGAACTCCTTTGGAAACACTGTAGAGATGTTTTGATTGGAGGTCAAGGTCTTTTGCAACAGTACTCCAGCTATTTGCATTCAATTTAAGATGCTGCCTGCACATCTAGGACACTGTTGTCATATGCAACTGACTGCAATGCAAAGACCTTCAAGCTGGTAGATCTGCTCAGCTTGATGCCTTTGGTCTTCTCTGCTCAGGTCCTGTGCAGTATTGCACTTGAGCTTATTAAAGTGTACTGTTTCCTGTTTCAGCTAGTTCATTTGGGCATGCCTGAAAATCCCTTTCTGGTCTTGCATGAAACTAGTTTGGGGGTGTCTGCATTCATAGTGTAGGCATGCCATTGAAATTACATTAATAGGCCTTGAGATGGTAACTTATTGTGTTGAATGAAATAACTTTGAGCTAGCTCTTTGCTTATCAAGATACAATCTTGGAATATGAGTATCCAAAGTGTATTTAGAAAAAGGCTACTTGTTTTTTGATCTCATACCATCTCACCAAACTGTCTTTCAGTCTTAGTTGAAAATTTTGAAACCCATGCTACCGGGGTGGCAAAGCACATCAAATAAAATTCTTAAATAAGAAGATATCTGATTTTTTCTGTGACTGTATTGAAACTATTGGTCCTGAAAGAAATAACCATATACTGCAGAATGAAGATCTGAATTATTATCAGATATTTTTCATATAAGAAATTCCAGAGAAGTTTTTAATATAGATGGAAATATTACTTGATTACCTTCTGTATGCTCCCTCTGTTAATTACCTGCTCTAAAAGGCTTGATAAAACATCTTCAGTGGAAGAGGCAGAAAATTTAACAGATACTTAGTGCCTTGGACCTGTTTGGACAGAACCGTCAGCTTCATCTTGTGCAAGTGGAGAAAGAAATAATGCAAGTGTGTAAGCTTTGTGAGTTTTCTGTTCTTACCAGAAGAACTGCCAGTAAAGATACAATCGAAGATAGAAATTGCAAGCAAAGCCTTGTCAGAATTGCAAATAAAGGTGCCTTTAGGTTAGTTTCTAGTTCAGCTCCACTTTTGGAATATGGTGATTAATGTATCTCTTGCATCCAGAATTTTAAATGCTATGGTAAAGGTTTGTTGTAGTTATCTCAGTTGAATCTCTGAGTCTATGCTTGGTATGACTTGCATTCAGCAGAATATATACTCCAGTCTGTGAGCAGATCAGCATATGGGAAATCTAAGTGTCTGATAATCCAAGCCTGTCTGAACAGGCTGCCCAAAGAGATTGTGGAGTCTCCTTCTCTGGAGACATTCAAGACCCGCCTGGACGCGTTCCTGTGTGACCTAGTCTAGGTGATCCTGCTCTGGCAGGGGGGTTAGACTAGATGATCTTTCAAGGTCCCTTCCAACTCCTAATATTCTGTGATAATGTGTTGTCCTTTGTGGTGTCTTCACTTTGTCACACAACTGTATCAAAATATATTTATGCTGTTGTAGCACATCTTCTTGTAACAAAAAAAAAGGTAGTTTAGACCATTTAAATAGCTTCCTTTCTTCAGGCTTAAGGGCTTTTAGGTAAAGCTTTGACTGTAAACTGTATTGGGAACTAGTTCAAATTGGGAACTGTCAGATGCCTGCTTAGTATTTTACATAGATAAAATATTGTAATTTCCTTGATCTGTCTGCACTTCATTGTATTTTATTTCTGAAGTTTATTTTCAGTATTGTGTGAGGATTGCTAATAAAACTCTTGGGTCTTAGTAGCCCAAGTTATCCATAAGTTTGTGAAACTTGTCCATAAATCAATTTGAACAAGTGCAGAAGAATATCTCTTTGTAGTATACAGAGATTAAAACTGTGTTATAAAACTTTTTTCTTTTTTATTGTTCTGATTTGCAGATAGAAAAAATAACTGGCCACCTTTTCCTGAGAATTTTCCAGTGAGTCCATGTTTCTACCAGGACTTTTCTATAGACATTCCTGTAGAATTCCAGAAGACAGTAAAGATTATGTACTATTTGTGGATGTGTAAGTATGGGGTTTTTTTAAGAAAAAACAAAGTGCCTATTCGAACTTGATGATACATACCTGCTATTTTGGCTTTTGCAACATCTGTAATGATAAATTGTTTTAAATCCAGAAGTCAAATGTTGAAGTGAAATCTTTTTGTTAGCTTAAATTTTAAAAGTATTGGATTATTTCATAGAAACTTCCATAGAAAAAGAAAGTGGGGAGGATTACCCTAAGGCAGTTTGGTCATAGTATATTGCAGTTTTCTGTTTTAAATAACCCTGTTCTTGTAAAATGAGCTTTGACCATTTATTACCTTAGAAATAATTTTACTGTTTTTAAAATCAACTTTTATATTAATAAATATAATTCATAATCAGTGTTATAGACTTGTGAGTTTAAGAACTGTAATATCCATTTGCTTTATAATAGACAGTTTTATATAGTTTAACGTAGTTTTAGTCTATAGTGGAGACTTGAAATCATTTTTGTCTATTAAAAAATAGTATAAAGTAAATTAGTTGAAGAATCAGTCCATGTTATAACTATCCTTTGTACACCAAGAATGCTCTACACAGTATGGGGTTAATTTTCCCCTCATTCAGGGTGCTATGTTTTGACTGGAGAAATGCTGGATGAATGAAATGTACAAATGCCAGGACATTTGTTTCTTCTGCCTTGTCCAGTGTGATGAGAGCCTAATAAATACTCTGAGACTGATGAAATTCCAAAGATTTGAGTGCTCTGATGCATTAATATATTCTTAGCATATTAAAGGGATGTAAATTTCAGAACTCTTCTGTATTTTTGTCAAGGCTCCATATTTAGTTAGCAAATCTGCATAATTTTACCTGTTAATCTGGTAATCTTATTCCTGTGATTGAACCATGTAGTTGAAAAACATAAAATGTCCAGTCAGCATTGAATCGAGTGAATTCCACTTCATCATAATCCACAGCTTTCTATATTCATTGTTGGGTCATTAATCTTTCAATAAGCAACTAAATCTACTGTAGAAGGTGTGACTAGTTACTCTCATAAATCTGACAGACATTTAAATTTTATATGAAGTCTAAAATCAAGTAGTCCAAAATTTTAGGATAGTTACTAATTCTGGCCATTTGCAGGACTGAGTTCTAAAAGTGCCATATATTTCAAACACAAGATGAAGTTGGACAGTGAGAATTGAAATATTAACACTGTTTTTCTTTTTCCTTCTTATGGCAATAAATAAATAAAGGAAGCAGCAACGTTATAGTATTTAAAAATGTATACGAGTTATACTATTACACTAACTTGACAGATTTTCTTCTAGGTAGACTGAGATTTTAACTGAGTCCTCTTGCTCTTTTCCTTCTACTTTTTTACCTGCTTCAGATCTATATGCTCTTTATCTATGCTTGTATCCCTATTCTGTGAAGTCATCCATCTTTTCTCTATTTGTATCTAAAGTCAGAGTTTTCAGATTCCTTGACGTGGTTTTCTCTTCGCACAGATTTCTCACCACCCCTGGGGAGAGGTGCTTTTTTTTTTTTTTTTTTTTTTTTTATTTTTAAACTGACTGACTGCTCCCATGTTTTTGTGAACTATAGCAATCTCCTGAAGAGCTGCTTAATCTCATAGAAAGCTTTTGTAGCATTTGGGTTTGTTACTTTATATAGGCTGTGAATGTTTCCTTTTTCTGTGAACAAGACTTTTTAAAGGTTTTTCAAAGGCAAATGACTTTATCTATAGATTCTGGTGGAAATATACTGAGGTGCCAACTTTCACGTTTTTTTTTTCCATTTAGGAGAGTTTTGTCTCATCTGTCCTTCCTTCTGTCTGAGGATACAATCAACAGTACATATAACAATCTGTGTTGATGTCTGTTTTGCATGTTTTTGAGAACCTCCAGCGATGGACACTTCATAAACTCCTCCCAAGCCTGCTCTAGTGTGTTACCATCTTTATCCTTAGGAGTTTCCAAGTATATAATTTAATTCTCCCTTCCTGGGATTGATCTTCCCTGTTCTGTCCACTGTTGTTATGGAGAATACATTTATCCCCATTAGTCATCTTCTTTTGGCTAAATTAGCATAGTTCACTCAGCTGTTCTTCATAGGTCATGTTTTCTAGACATCTGATTCTTTTGTTGCTCTCTTACAAATTCACCACTTGGTCTACTCCATATTATTATGGAATTTTTAGTGTCCATTGAGAATTGGACAGTGTGGACTGTGTCCAGTATTTTAGCTGAAGTCCTAATATACTGTGTAGAGGAAAAAAAACACTTTCACATTTTTGGTAGTATGTGCTTGTATTCTGTGCTGATCTAAGCCTGGTTTAGAATATATTTTTTCCTATGGAAAATACTTCTGTCATTTATAAGGTGTGTTTGCAAATGTCTCTCTCTCCCCACAAAGAGCAGAACAGGCAAGAAACAAAAACCTAAACTACATTTGAAGCCACTCTGATGTGCTCCAAGGTTGTGTGTAATCAAACTTCACCAGCTTTGTCTTCACTTGCCAGTTGCCTTGTGGCTTCAAAGCCCTCCATTTTGCAGGTATCCTATTCCCCTTGAGGCACCCCATTACAGGGTGACAGTCCAGCTGGTTCCTGGGAAGAAGCACATTCTTTTGTCATGTATCCTAGTGAGGACTTTGTTTTCCTGAGAATACCATCAATAAAACATTACTGAAATGAAAATTATTACAAAAATATATTTTCATACAATCTCAAATGGGACTTCAAAATAATCATTTCAATAATGTAGATGCCAAATAGCATCAGTGCAACTTGTGGTCTTAATCTACAATTCACTTTCAGGCATTAATGGATAATAAGGTGTAGTTAATTAAGACAGGGAATGTATATCTAAGTAGGGTTCTTCTATACAAGGAAGTTTATACTAATAAAAATGAAGTTGAGTATGACTATTTATTAAACTAATATAATTTCCCATTGTTCACTCTTATTTGGGTATGAGGGCTTTTTTTTTTTAACCTCACCTGCTCCCACAGCTAAACTAGAAGGCAGCTTTCTTAGATCACTTCACACTGAGTGCTGTATTGGTATAGCTATGAAGGTATTGTCATATAGACTTTGCACGATACAGACTTCTGCCAAAGCCTTAGGTAATTTCAGCTCTCAGGTGGTCATTATCTTTTAATAACTTGTATCATGGTTGAATTTGAAGAGACAAGTAGGAGGAAGGTACTTAAAACCATTACCCTGAACATGAAAACACCTGTGTATTCATGCAACCACAAAGCTTATCTAGGTCGCTTAGTGAAGGCATTGGCTCAAAGAACAAATGCTTCTCTGTAGCTTGCAACAGGCAGAGAGAAGGGTGAGTGGAGTGAAGGGAGAACTGTCAGTGAAGTTCCATGTCTTCATCTGTATCTTGCTGATACTCAGTTTTTATGGCTGAGATTCTCAGTGGCAGTAGTGAAGTAGACACATATGTTGGCAGTTCTGTTGTGCTAGTAAGTATCAGTAGTGTGACATTGTTTCAATCCTTTTCTGTAGTGACGGTATTCTTTTAAAACTTGTCCTATTATCGTAACTGCAATTACCAAAAAAGCAATAATTCTGGAAAGTTCAAACTCCACCACAACGTGGACTTTTCTAGTAATCTAGGAGGTCTCCCTGTTTTCCACTACTGACTAGAAAAAGAGAGAATGCCCCTTAGTAAGCTTTCTCATATTCATAAAAGGAAGGTAGGAATTTGGATTTGTATCCTTTGTTGTGTTTTGAAGCATACACATACAAATTCTGAAATTAGTTGCTTTGCTAACCTTTCCGAACGGTGCTAAGATATGTAGATACATTAAATGACCTTTATTTAAATGTATGAAGTTTTCTGTTTCTGGTGATTCTTGGAGGAAAATATTATTTATCTGAGGGAAATGCGTTTTGAGTTCCTTCAGCCCTTTGACATGGGCATTTTGCTTTAAGATTTTTTTTCCACCAAGTTGATTTAGGGCTTATTTAAGTACCTAGTTAAGGGAGAAGTAATGATCTCTGAAGAGTCTTTTTTCAGAATCTTTATTATCTTGTCAGTTCTTTACAGCCGAAGCTTGAGGCAAGCTGCTCCAGAGCTGAGGCAGATCTTGGTGTACAGGGGGGTTTCCTGAGGCAGGGAAATGCCAGGGCAGCAAAGAAACCCACCAGAAGCTGGCAGCTTTCATGAGAGATGACGATGAGGCCTGGGGATTGGCAGAGCAACTGCAGCCACCCACAGACCTATAAAAAGCACCCTAGGGAATGCTAGCAACAAGAGCATGGCATGGCAACTTGTGTGATAGTTTACACAGAAGAGCACACAGGAAGGACATCATCACCCTACCAGCTCAAAAGGTCAGTTCAGTCGGTGGTCATCATCCTCTCAGAAGGAGCTTAACTATGGTATCCACCCAGCAGAAAGCTATGTCCTCTGCACTCACCAGAACTGATGTGACAAACCCAAACAAAACTCCCACAAAAGCATACAACCACCCGAGTCTCAGGCTGCAGGGAGTTGAGGGGGAGAGACACATAATGAACTCCAGACAACTCTATAAGAGTTATAAAGTGAAGACCTTTATTCTATCAGAAGCTCTGCTTTTATAGTCTAAAATCCCTTAGTCACCCTACATAAGCATTTCTATTGGTTACATATGTGTCCATATTGTCTAAGCTAATACACGACTGGTTACTATCTTACACACATGTCACCGCCCACATCCTTTTCCCGGTTTGGTTTACTTCCGGGTCGTTTTCTTGCTGCATTGCCACACTTCCTCGCTCTTTTATGTTCCCACATCTCCCCGTTTTTCTTGTTGTTGAGCAACAAATATTGCC
>NW_010195515.1:0-47847 GCF_000695765.1 Mesitornis unicolor
TGGGGCCGCGGCGGGATCTGGTCGGCGCAGCGCCGGGGTCTGTGCCCCCAGGTGAAGCGCTTGGGTTCTGCTTGGCTTGGCTTCGCTCGGGGTGTTGAAGGGGGATTTCCTACTTCTTAGTCATATTCATCTTTGTGGAAACTTTCCCCCCCCCCCCAGTCGGCAGATGTCTGTCAAAGCCGGCGAGCTGATGATGTTTTGTGCAGCTTTGCTGCAGGTGTGAATTATTTCTGCAATATGATCTTAGTGGGCACTTTTCCAAACAGTGTAAGTAGCCTGGCTGCGTGGTGTCTGTTTCTGAATTGTGCCTTGGCGATGAAGTGATGACACACAGTGGGTAAAACTCGGATTATCAAGTTCAGTTTCTTTCTTTCAAAGGATATTTGTTGTCAGAAAGAACTGCGAAGTTTCACAGCTTCCATGATAGAAGTTTGAGTCTGGTGCAGAAGGGTAGGAAGGAGGAGAAGCGTAACAAGACTTGCACTGTTTTGAAATGACATAACTGCAAGCTTCAGCTGCGATGTTCGTAAGTCTTGTGTAGGTTTGGGTGTCTGCAGTAATACTTCAGCAGTTCCTTTTTTGGGAAGCTTCAGGCAAAGCTCAAGTTTGTTTATCTGGATTGTGTTGCCTTCTTCCTTCCTAATTTCCATGTTACTACTGTGATGTTGCCAAAACTTGACCGAAGTGTTCATAGCAAGGTACATGTTTTCATGTGTTGAATATATTTGCTTGTAATACCACTTCTAAATTAACACAGAGGGTTCCATGCTACAAGATATTGAACTTTACATATGAAGATTTCCCAGCCGCTCACACCTCGTGTTCCTGCTCCACCTTGGCCTGGAGGCAGTGACCAAGAAGACCTGTTTCTCATATGGGAGTTAGTATTTGGGCTTTTTGACTGTGAACTGCTATTCTTGCACAACAGTTACCCTGCAGCTATTTAACCAGAGGCCCTGGCTTACTTTGGGGCAGATTCAAAGAGCTTTCTGAAACTTTTTTAAAGTGTCTTCTGTTTTTCTTTTAAAGAATAAAGTATGGGGTCTTTGGGGATTTGTTTTTCAAATGATGCTTCCTCTGTATATTTTGGCACCCCAGCAAGCTTCCCACAGGGAGAATTGGTTTGTCTCTGCACAGCATTCACTCTCTTTTGAATATTAATTCTGATAACTCCTGAAAATATTTCTCTTCCTATCGAGTCTTTTTGAGCACAGATGGGAAACCTTGAAACCCTGGGGATCAATTTCATTTAACAGATAATAAACACTGTATAAACATTAAAATGTCTCTGTCTAAACAGTTGTTCTGTTAGCATGCAGAGGTTAACTGTTGACTTGGATTGTGTCAGGCATGATTTGCAAGGCAAAGTTTGATCTATCATTTGCATCTTTATTCTTAATATTCTGGTTAGACCATATATTGCTTTTGATCCTGAAAGACCTTATCTGCATGGGAATGTCATATATAGTGTGAACTTATGCCAGGCTGGTTTGTAATTGCAGCTGATAATTGATCAGAAAGAGACTATTGATCTGAACCTTTAACTGCGGTTCGCCATGCAGGAGCTCCCCGATTGCCTTGCTTTCCTGTTCCAGTCCCTGCCTCATTTCAGGCTCCCATCGAGCTCTCAGTGCATGCACACACATGCACACCCAGTCTCTTTCATCTTCCCATGCTCTTGCCAGCGTGAGCAGGTCCTGGTCAGCTCTGATCCCCTCCTGCTGCCCTGCATGTGCGTGGTCAGACCCAGTTCCCAGTGCTTTGCTTTGGCTCGGTGTCAGCCCAAGAGTTCCTGGGTGTAAGTTAGGTCCTGCGAGGATTCCAGTTACCACCTTGGACTATAACAACATTATCGGGTTAAGTTAATGTGGAATAGTGTTTGTTAGTTGGAAAATGACTTAAATGTTTATCTTCTTTCACAGTTTATACTACTAAAGTAGTACAAGCTGAGCTACAAACAGTTACAGTGAGTTTAGGAGAGGATTGCTTCAGAGAATTGCAAGTGCAGTATAGCTGGATAAACCAATAAAATGTAAACTGTCCCTAAAAGAAGAATGAATTCTCTGTAATCCTGACTACCACTGTGCTGTGTCTTCAGGGCAGTTTTTTTTTTTAATTTATAATAAAGAAACCTAAATCTACTGAATATGTTTTGAACATAGTTTTATGTAATTTTTTCTTCAACCTATATGTAGTCTGTTAAGGAGAAAAATGATAGCAGGATTCACAAACATTGAGCTAAATGAACTACTTGTTAAAAATACGGTTACAAAGTGAGTAGAAAAGGAGGATTTCTTTTTTTCTACAAGAACTACAAGCCTTCCTGTTTTAGCTGTGAAATAGGTCTTACAAATGTCAGTCTTCAGTGGACCAGATAATCAGAATGCAGTGTACAGCTGGAATTCCTGAGCATGGGCCACAAGATGTCACAGCTCAATGTAAGGACCCTTCTGATGCGTAAGCCAAATATATAATGTAGTTATCATGCCTCTTAAAATGTACTCAGCTTGCTTTGTGTTAAGGGAAGGCTTTTAGGTCTTGTTCCCTCCAGTGTTCTGGTCTAGTACCGTTGCAGTTGAGATGCTGTTACACAGGCAGCGTAAGCATGCAAGGCCGAAGTGCTTTCATTGTAATTTGCAACTACATTTCAAAAGCTTGGAAAAGAATGACATCCCCAAACACAAGCAGGGGTAGGAACTGCTTGAAGAGTAATGTTACCACATTAATCTGCATTGTCTAATGTCGACTAGGTTAAAACATCCACATGCTACTACTTGCATGGGTCTTCATTTGTACTGACATTCAGAGGTATTGCTTTGGCAGAATTTATTTGCTGAAGACCTCTATACTGCATAGGAAGGGCACTGTTGGATACCGTTCTGCTCTACTGCCGTGTAAGTGGAGAAATCAAAACTGCTCTCTCCCTGGAGATTCATGTCTGTCCTGTGTATATTTTTGATGCAGTCCTCTCAAAAACTCTTAAACTGGGTCTAGTGCTCCATAACCAGTGTTTGTCTCTCTCAGTACACAGGCCAGCTGTGGGCAGTGTGTTAGAGATGGACAAAGACTCCTAAAGCTTTGGCAAGTCAAGAAGAATCCAACGTGGCAAAGTAGTAGGAGAAATAGGTGATACACAGCAAGCACTGGGTATTTGCTGAACACAGGTCTGCAGTCAGTCGTGCTGCGAGCAGCTGGGAAGTGCCAGCCTTACTGCAGAACTCCACATCTGTGCTGCGGAGGACGCTCGGGATTTCTTGCTGCAGCCAGCACCCGCAGACAGGTTCTCTCAGGTCAGTTTCTGGTTGGTGAACATTTGGTGTCTGGGGCTGTTGTCAGACTTTACTGTTGCAAGTACATTTTTGATGCGGCCGCTGAAGTAAGCATGTGATGATTTTGTGGGTTTCATGTAAACTTCAGGGATTTTGAATCATGTCAGGGAAAGGGTCGTGTCCTTGGCGAGACTTCCGTGGGTTCCCGTTGCCTCTCGGGTGTGGAGAGTTGCAGGGCCCAGAAGCTTCTAGCTGTCCCATCACACTTGAGATAACTTTGCCACAAGAGCATCCCGCAGTTGCCAAGGGCTGTGAAGGTGAAAGCGTGATTGCCATGTTGCATTCACAAGTTGTGAAAGGAAGTGGAGATTGTCAGCTATAAAACAGGCAGTAAAAATGCACCTTTCATACAAATGTGAACTAAAATCTTAGGAGCTTGCAGTCAGTCTGCAGTGCCTGATGCACTGGGAGACTAGCAAGCGCCATACTTTGGATACAAAAAAAATCCTAGTGATACTGCGTTTATTGTGACAACAGAAACCTGCATCCTACTTCCATTTTAATGTTGATTATCTGCCAGGCGGGAAATAAAATGGCTCCCTTTGCTGTAAATCTGGTGGTCTGTGACAGGGACATGATGGTTTGTTAGACAGCAATGTTGAAATGAGCTGATGTTCAAGCATCTCTGTTTCAGGGCTGTAGTGCAGGAAGGCCTAATACAAAATGAATTTATCACCTGCAGATAGACTTTTTGTGCATGGGGTTTTAAATTTTTTTTTTTTCCAAACTGGTAAGTCTTACCAGAATAGTTTAAGTGATACATCCTGTCCTGTGATTGCTTCGTCTGTGTAAGCAGAAATGTAGTAATGGAGCAGCCCTGAGAAATCCATAATGTGAGATCTGCTGTGATGATAGCAGTGCTCTACATTTCAGTACCTTGTCTGTTGCGGAAACTAATGATCATGGCATGGTTTGGGTTGGAAGGGACCTTAAAGCTCATCCAGTCCAACCCCTGCCATGGGCAGGGACACCTCCCACCAGACCAGGTTGCCCAAAGCCCTGTCCCACCTGGCCTTGAACACTGCCAGGGAGGGAGCATCCACAGCTTCCCTGGGCAACCTGTGCCAGCAGCCTCACAGTGAAGAATTTCTTCCTCATATCTGTTGGTGCCACCTGCACCTGGGGTTGTGCTGGTTGGGGCCAGGGCAAGAGACAGCAGGCCACGTGCTGTGCCTTCTTAAATATATGAATTTGCAGAGGCGGGATTGGCTTGGCCCTGGTCAGAGATGGGACCAATATTTGGAGACAGGGGAGCTTCTAGTAGCTTCTGCCAGGGCTGTCTCCATAGCTCTCCCCTGCTACAAAAAAACCAAAACCCAAAGTCCATGACAGAAAATCCAGTACAGTATCTAATCTAAATCTTTTTCAGTCTAAAACCACCATCCCTCATCCTATCACTTCATTCCCTGATAAAGAGCCCTTCCTCATCTTTCTTGTAGGCCCCCTTCAGGGACTAGAAAGCTACAAAGTCTTCCTGGAGCCTTCTCCAGGCTGAACAACCCCAACTCTTTCAGCCTGTCCTCATAATGGTGCTCTAGCCCTCTGGTGATCTTGGTGGCCCTGCTCTGATGATGAGTTTTATGAACTGGTAGGAAGACTCGCAGGCTGTCGCTGTTCAGTTGTCCTACCTGCTACAGACTGAAGCTGCAGATGCTACCTTTGGTAGAGGGCACTCTGTGACAAGCACTTAAGCTGGCATTTTCAGGGTTTGAGCTAGTGAGCAATTTCATTATCGGCAGGTAGGTTTTAAAAATGAAGTGGAAGATGTCTCAGTAGTTATTCTTGGCTTTGGGCAGTTTTGACGAGTATTAAAGCAAAAATCTTCTGCCCTGGCAAGATCTCGTAACAGGATATGATAAGATGCAGAACAGAATATTTCAAGAGAAACCAGTTTTACTGATGTATTTTAAGGTATCTCTCAAGGGAAACTTTGAATGACAGGCTGCCCTTTATGCTAAATGTAAGTAGAGCATGGCTGGATTTAATGGTATAGTCAGCAATTAGTATAATCAGTTTGTCATAAATTTACTGACTGCTGAAGGATTTTTGAAGTGGATCTCATTTTTTAGTTTTTTTTAAAGCACCACCAACAAACACGGAAGTGTAAACAAATAGCTTAAGAAAAACAAACAAAAAACGTGGCAAACAGCCGTGCAGAAAGCATTTACCTGAACTGGTATCTCTGATACTGTAACTTCTAATGTATATGATCAGTGGAGAGGTTTGCCTGTGCTGTGGACTGAGTGTATCCAGATACTTGCTTATTTGACCTGTAGAGACTTGTTCGACTGCAGTAACTTGATCATGTGTTTGTGTTTTTCATGCAGCCTCTTGTGCTAGTAAAGCTGTCAGATTCAAAGGCAGTTTAAGCCAGCCTTACGTTGCGTGCAGTCTTGGCTACCAGGTCAGAAAATCCCTTTTAAGGGATAAGATGGTGTCATAGTAATTCGTTTTGGTGTGTGTGTTTTAATTTGCACATGGGAAATTTTGAAGCAGTGAGGAGGCTTGTAAATGGAGCCGTTGGCCTTTCTGCTGCCTCTTGTTCTCGGCTGCTTGCATAGCTATCCACATCTTGATTGCAAAGGAGCTACTACCTAATTTAGTTGCACCTTACAGATATATGTCCTCTTTGAAAGTTTGAGAGAAATAATAGGCAGTTCCTGTTAGTGTGAGAAATGTGTTGAGGCTCTGGGACATCATGTGGGTGGATAACCAAAAGGGCCCAGATGAACAAAACCAAAATGGAAGCACAATTAATACATTTCAAGCAAAGCTGCTTTTTTCTTTTTATGTGCGAGTGAACGGTGGTTGAGTTGCTGTGACACCGTGTGTGCCGTCACAGTGACCGGGGAGCTGAGGTAGTGACTGGAAGGTGATGTGGCTGTGGAGCTCGGCTGAAATGACTTCTATACCACAATGAGCTTTGATCCCACTTTGTGGAATCATTTAGGATTAGGGGCCGATGAACTCATAGCACATCTGGGGAGGCCTTGATACTGTGTCCTCCTAGCCAGGAGGCTTCAGTTTTAAAAGGAGTTCAGTATCTCTCAGGCAGCCTGTGAGGCTTAATTTAGTAAATGTTGGGACGTTTATAAACGGAGTATGACTGAAGTGTGCTGTTACGTTATGAAATAATTTGTTTCAAGAGGGACAACAAGACAATTTTTCAGTTTTTAGTGCTGTATTTTGTATTGTTTTTTCTTTTTCTTTAGTAGGGATCCTGATTTGTTTTTTATCTTTTAAACAAAAGGAAAAACCCCAAGTGCTGTACCTTGCTATGAGTCTGGTGTCAGGATATTAGCTTTCACCTGCTCAGACAGATTATTATTATTCCAGAAGGCTCCTGAGGAACATAATAGGAGAGATTCCTGGTTTGGTATTCTTTTGTTGAAGATTTTTAGTTGTGAACCAGTGTCACCAGATAAGGCACCCTATGTCAGTCTGTTTTGAGAACAGCCAGGTTTGTTGGATGGAAAGGTCAACTTCCCCCCCCCTTTTCCTGTGGGGATTTATGTCTGGTTTTGATGAAATGCAGTAATGTTACTGCAGCAGGTAGGTTGGGATCCCATTAAACATTAAGAGATGAATTCTGGCTACTTGTGCTCGTGCTCCTTCATTCCACGGAGCTCTTTATATTTATTTATTTTGCTTGAAATTACCACTTTATTTGTTGAAGAGTTGGGTGATGCTCATAGCTCCCAATGGAAGGCAGTTCCCTGCCATATCAGTGTCAACAGAAGACTTGAGATCTGCTGGACAGTGCTGGTCAGGGTTTGGTGCTGCAGGGTCCAGGTTGTATTACGCATCAGCAGTGTGACTTTTGGCAAGATCTGTTTCTTTCCTCACAGTACTCATTTCCTTTTAACCTGTTTAATCAGGTTTTTTTTGAACACCAGCTCTTTCATTTATGCTATTATTGTGACCCTAATTTTAGTCAAGAATGATATGGTACAAATAACGGGCATCTCTTTCTACAGTTCAAAATAGCTCTTTCCTTGAAGAAATGTTCTGTCTTGCTAGCGGTGGTTGGATGCAGGAAAACTAGATTTTTCTTGATATGGTAAATTTTTCTCAAGTATTCTTATTTTTGCTAGCTAGTGGCTGCTTCACAGGGAATGTGGTCATTGACCACACATGGTAGATGATACCTAGGGAAAGTAATACTTCAGCTTGTGTTTGAGTTTGGAGGCTGCAAATCCAGTCTTGGAACTGGTATCCTGGTGCGAGGAGAAGTGATGTCAAGGGCTATTAAATGTTTCTGCTGGTCTTTCTCCGCCTCCCCCTCACCTTTGCCTCATGACCTCACCTGAAATTGTACCCATTGGTGTATAGTTCTAGCTATGGATTTCCTCATCATGCCTTTGGCTCTACTTGTAAAGGAAAGAAGCATGTATGCTTACTGTACCTACACCTACATGCTTGGACTGTATGCTTCTGTAGGCCAAGCCTACAGCTAGGAATTGTTCTTTCCCTTGCCTCTATCTCTTGCATGTGCTCTGTGCCACTGCAGCCTGCCTTTGGCTGCAGTCTAGTGTCCGGGTTTGTATTGCATTCTGTAGTGAGAGTGCCTTTGCTCTACTTTGTGGTTTCCTTTGTCTTTTTTCTTGATTTGGATCTTACATTCAATGGAATATGAAGTCACTGATGTAGGAAACTTTGCATAGGATGACCTTATGCTGCTGGACTTGCTCTTCTGCCTGTCTTTCCCCACATCCATTGCTTGGCTGTGCTGTGTGTTAAGGCCTTGGGCTATGTAGAACTTCTGCTGTAGCGGAGTTTGGAGGGTGATGTTTGGTTAAAGAGGACTTCTTAGGACTTGGTCTCCCTAGGTTATTGATACAGTGAATCTTGGGCAAATTACTCAATTTCTCTGAATGTTGAAGTACTCTTCACTGGGTTAAAAAATGGGCTGTGTGACCAGGCCCAAAGAGTTGTGAATGGAGTTAAATCCAGTTGGCTGGTGGTCACAAGTGGTGTCTCCCAGGGCTTGGTATTGGGGCCACTTCTGTTGAATATCTTTATCGGTGGCCTGGACAAGGGGTTTGAGTGTACCCTCAGAAAGATTGCAGATGACACCAAACTGGGTGGGAGTGTTGATTTGCCCGAGGGTGGGAAGGTTCTGCAGAGGGACCTGGACAGGCTGGATCGATGGGCTGAGGCCAATTGGATGGGGTTCAACAAGGCCAAGTGCCGGGTCCTGCACTTGGGTCATCACAACCCCATGCAGCGCTACAGGCCTGGGGACGAGTGGCTGGAGCTGCCAGGCAGAAAAGGACCTGGGGGTGTTGGTGGACAGCCAGCTGAACACGAGCCAGCAGTATGCCCAAGTGGCCAAGAAGGCCAATGTCATCCTGGCCTGCATCAGGAATAGAGTGGCCAGCAGGAGCAGGGAAGTGATTGTGTCTCTGTGCTCAGCACTGGTGAAGCCACACCTCAAATTCTGTATTCAGTTTTGAGCCCCTCAGTATGAGGACATTGAGGCACTGGAGTGTGTCCAGAGAAGGGCAGTGAAGCTGGTGAAGGCTTTAGAGCACAAGTTTTGTGAGGAGTGGCTGAGGGAGCTGAGTTTTTTTTAGCCTGGAGAAAAGGAGGTTGAGGGGAAGGAGATGTTATTGCTCTCTACAACTGCTTGAAAGTAGGTTATAGTAAGGTGGGTGTCAGTCTGTTCTCCCAAGTAACAAGCAACAGGACAAAAGAAAATGGCCTCAAGTTGTGCTGGGGAAGGTTTAGGTTGGATATTAGGAGGAATTCCTTTACTGAAAGGGTTGTAAAGCATTGGAACAGGCTGCCCAGTGAAGTGGTGCAGTCACCATCCCTGGAGGTGTTTAAAAGACAAGTAGATGTCGTCCTCAGGGACATGGTCTAGTGGTGGAGTTGGCAGTGTCACTGAAAAATGGGATGAGAACTTGTCAACACCAATGTGACACAGATAAGCAGACACTTCTTTATTATGGCCAGGTGTGAAGGGGAATAGTTTCACCAACAGCGCACACCTTGCCTGGTGTGTTCACTCTTTATAAAGAGTACACACATGCCTAATTAATAGACTCTTATGTGTACACATACAATTTCTCATAACTAATGAAAACAACTCCTCCTACTTCCGATCATGTGCAGTATTTGCAGAAATCGGGTCTAGGGGTTGCTTTGTAGCCCCCCACAGACCCCAGACTCCAAAGACAGACCCTCCAACAACCTTGGTTCAAGGACTTGGCTAGAAAAGCTGAGGGGCCTGTTTCATATAACAAAGGTATAAGGCTCCAGTGATCTTTAGAGCAACAAATTTTAATCCTTGATTCAATTTAAACAATGGGGCATTGTTGGTGATCACTGGCTTGGTTGTACTTTTAGTAGATGTACTTTTAGCGGGCTGTACTTCTAGTCAATAAAACAAACTGTAACTAAAATAGGGCCTGGGCTATACATAAGTTAGTTAGCAGCTTTAGCATTTTCTAATGCAAAATTTTACATTTAATTTTTTCCCCATGTCCATAACAGCAGTGCTAGATTAACGTTTGAACTCTATGATCTTAAAGGTCGTTTCCAACCCAAGTGATTCTGTTATTCTATGATTTATGAAGTACAGTTTATATTTACTTGACACACAGTGCAAGGTGTGATTATATAAATGGCTACATAATTTGTGAATGTGGGCACTGTTAGAGAGACTGGTCTAAAATAGACTAGAGCAGATCCTGGTGGTGTTAAATATGCAGAGGAGCCATACTTTGCTTCACCTGCCAAAGCAGATCAGTTCATGAACAGATAAATTGTGAAGTCAGCGCTTGTGACTTCCAAAGGAAACACACTGCAGTCTGATGAACTTCGTAGGCAAAATAACTCCAAGTTACTTTTGTGGCTAAGGTCAAAACTATGCAGTTTGAAGAGCTGGGTGGACCTGCACACTGCTAAAATGAATGTATGGTGTAACGGGAACCTGAAGTGCATGTACTTTGTTTGGAGGAGGATGGCTGCCTACCAGAAGAGTTTGTGGCTCTGATGCTGATTTTTGGATGGGTGATCTTGGGGACTTAATCTTCTATTATGTGCACAACAATAAGAGACATGTCTTGCCTAGGACTTGGCATTGTGTGAAGCAGTCTCCGGCTTTGCTTGTGCCGGTAACTGGGAAGACACAACACAGATGCTGCGATGGAGATCTGCTCAGGCTGGCAGAATGCAAACTGCTGTCTGTGTAATCCTGCAGTCTGGAAGAACTGTACTTACTGCTGAATCAGTTTTAAAAGACTAAGTCATTAAACTAATTAGGCATAATTGAAAATTGGCGATCAAGCAACAACAGTGTGTTCGTGGTGATTGCTGATTATTCAAACTCAGAAAAAGTTGCTGCTTTTTTTTTCTCAAGACAGACTTTTGAAAGGTGGAAGGAAGGTAGAGAAGGTCAAAAAAATCCATATGGCTGATGTTAGTCACATCTCTTAATCGAGTGCTGGCTGAATTTCAAATATCTGATTTTCAGCAAAATAAAAGCCTATATGGAGTAACAGGTAGAATAAAGACCAACCAAAACTGAATAATGGAGAACTTCAAAATGAACAGATAATTCACCTTACCATGTAACCAAGGTTCTGCTTGCTAGACTTGCACTTTATTAAATCAAGTCCTGTTGGAATTCTGAATTACATTCTGTAAGAAACTTTTATTTGCTAGCCCTTTCTTAAAAGGTGAGCTCTACCTTCACTTGTTTTCAATCTTGTAATTGTAGTGGCTTTGATTATCAGCAAGTGTGAAGGTAAGACAAAAGTGAAGCCCTGTAATATTTCAGCCTATGAGCTCTGAAACTACAAGCATTTGTCCTTTACGTTCATCTGGAGGGCTTCCTGCTGGACTTGGAAGCAGTCAGGAACCAATTCTTTTTAGCTTCTCTGAAAATGAGCTACCACGTGTAATGAACAAATGAGGGGTGTACTTCTGCCCGGAGATCCAAGTGATCTGACTACAACGTTAACAGGGTATCTGGAAGGGCACCTTCAGTAGAATTCCCAAGAGTACTTGTAAACAACACAAACTGGCAGTACCAGTTGTACCCTAAAAATCTTCCATGAGGAGTGTCAGCTTCTAAATTGCAAGTTTGAGGTAGAGAGGGTTGTCAGGTTTTTTTTCTGTATGTGTGTGTGTTTTGTTTTGTTTTTTATTCCCCCTGCAAGGAAATGTGTTATACTGTAAGGATGTGACAGCATCACACTTTTTTCAGACATTTCTTTCATTGCAACATTTCTTTTCCAAAAATGAGTCCAGAGAAGTTTCAGTGACCTTACTTCATTCTTGAGTTAGTTTTCTGTTAAGGGTAAGACCTCAATAGCCATATTTTCTTTCTCCTCCCAGTTTTCATAAAATGTAGAAACAAAATGTTTTACAGCAAAATTTCCTGCTACTTCCTGTTTACACTGCGACTTCAAGTGATTTTCTTTTTGAAATATCTGTTCTTTTCAACAACTGAGATGTCAGTAGACATTTCATGGAGAACTGATTCAGAGTTCCTGGGTATAGGCTCTTTGGAGGTAATGTATAAAATTGTTTGTCTCTTGATTACATCAACAGAGTCTACTCCAAAAAGTAGCAGATACTTGATAATATTGGTTTGCACAGCTATACCTTTTCATCAGACTCCATTTTCTAATACAGCAGAGAAAGCTTGTGCCATACTTAAGCAAAACTATGCTTATTAGTTACAGCAGGAAGGCCCAGTGTCTCTTCCTGCAGCAGCTTTGATAACTTTGAGTCTTTCAAAGTTAAAGGCTCTCTACTTATGAGTGACTTCTACGTGAGTTAGACTTTGATGTCTGATCAGATTGGATGTCCTTAAAGTTTCTAATGGGATCCTTGAAAATGTGCCAGTGGACTAGATAGGTTTTCTGATGAATTATTTTAATGGGGCTCTGCCTTGCTATTTGGTTAACAGTCTTCAGGGTAGCCTCAGGCTGCTTACTTTACAATTTCCTTGTGTTATCTGGAGATAAATGTCCACCTTATTGGAGCTTAATGGCGAAGTAGCCAGGTCAGATGAAATCTGAAAATACAAAAAGCAGTTCTGATCACTGGCAGGATATTCTTGTCCTGGCTGAGGTTGACTCCAGAGTTGCTGGCCTGCTGCCTGCCGCTGCTCCTTGAAAGCAGCCTCATGGGGAAACTCTGCCCAGCTGGTAAAGCACGGTTTAGCGCATTTTCCCCTGCACTGTTGTTGCTTCATTTGTTTGCTCATCAACAGTTGCAAAATGAGGCAGCACACTTTTGTGACCAGACTTTCCCATTTGAGAAGTGATCAATGTAAATTCCTTCGGGTCTGTATTGAAGAGACCTGTGTAAGGCCCATCAGATCCTGTTAAAATGAAACCCATGTGACTTGGGCTTCTAAAGTACCTGGTGGTTATCTCGGTTTTGGATGGGAAGTATGTCTGATGTGGAATATGCCAAAGGTGTTATCTCACAGATAAGCCAGTAATGCACACAGAGGTGAGATACCAGGTTTATTGCAATCTTGCATAGGATCGGGTGCTAGCAGGCAAATGCCAAAAAAAAGCACAATCATGGGGAGAAAACAGAATATTTATACACTAGAAGTTGACATCAAGTTACAACATAATTTCACACTTATTGCCCTTGATTGGTGTCTTAAGTCTATGCCTTTCATTTAAGGGTACAGTACACAAAGATTGAAAGGATGGGGGCTAAAATTGAGTAGGGTGCATTTTGGCTTAGGGGTGTGGTTTTTATAATGATCAGTGTAAATCACACAGTGACTGGTTTATTTCTGATTTCATGTCCATAAAGCAACATAACAAGGTTAATGATGTGTCTGTGGGGTGTACCTCATCTTCTTGTACCTGTGACATAGTTGTCTGTCCTGTTATCTGTATGGTTAACGGTGCACACAGGGTTTATCGCCCTTTAGCAGAGCCATTCTGAGAACCCTTTAACAAGGAGGCAGTGACTTTTGGGAAATGGGGCACTCTTCCCATATTTGCAGTCTAGCCCTTGAAAGTGAGATGAGTTGGGTGTTTGCAAACATGAGCCTTCCAAGCTACTTTGTGCATCCCTGTAAGAAAACTAACTTAAGGTAGCTTTAGTAAATATTCCACTGTTGTTTACTCCCGTTTGGAAGGACTGTATTGGCCTATTATTTTGGAAAAAAAGGTGTTACTGTAATGCACTAGTTAATGTTTTGGTTAGAGAACAATTTGAGGTAGCTCAGCTGTCAAAACTAAACCCTAGGTGTAAGTAGCTGTATCAAGAACTAGTCATTGCATGTTTCCAGGGCAGTCATTTTGGATACCTTGAAATGTACAGATTCATAATCTGCTTTAACAAGCTTCCTGAGTTGCTACTTCTCCCATAAATCATGCCCCAGCATGAAAAATAGGGGGTAGGTATGTGTGTATGCAAGAGGAAAACAAAAATTGACACTATACTGGGGATTCTTATTGAGCCCTCATGAGTGCCCATAAGAGGACACTTCATTTCTGTATCTAAAATGACTTGAATTTTCTAGATCGGCTATCTCTATAGAGTCACTGTGGAATTGAGTCTGGCTGGTGGATGAGCAGGCAGGAGTTTGGGAAGTTGGAGTTTCATCTGTTATAGGGTGGGCCTACCCATATTTTAATCAGAATCCTTGAACTAGATGTTAGCTGCATAACTGCTCAAATACTTTACTTCTTTACTACTGAGGAATAAATTAGTCAGGATTAGTCAACACCTGTGTGTTTTACTATTAATACTTTGCACTTTTGGATGTTCCTTAAGAAACAGTTTCTGTATTTGGAAACCTACTGATCAGTATCTATCTTCAGGTACACATCTCCTCAGCATCCAAGCAGCATAGAAACCTAAATTATGGATGCTTGCAGCATTCCCGTTCCACGGGAGAGTGTTAGTACACTGCTGTCAGCGTGGTGAGCTTGATGGAGGATTGGGAAGGGGCAGGATAGAGAACAGAATGCTCACATCCTCCTGTGTCTTTAGTTTTTAACAGCACAAACAGATAATGGCATCAGTGGAAAGCTCAGGTGTGAAGTATGGTAGGGGCAGGCTGAGTTCTCTTTCCTAGATTACTTTCATGCATTAGTGATAGGAAATGCGCCTGTGTGGTGTTACTGACAGCCTTGAGTGGCTGGTAAGAGTGTTTTAAATCCAAGATTGAATTCCTTGGCTTTCGACTGAGTTTCTAGTTGAATTTATTTGCATTGGCAAAAAAGTTGGCTGACTTGAAGACGTGCTATGCACAGAGTTAAAGTACCTTGAAATAGTACAGCTTGAAGACCTCCTTTGCTTTTACAGGGGCAAATTCTGACACTGAGCAGATGTCGTAGGTCACATTTTAAAGTTATTTTCCAGCTCCTGTTTTGCTGCCCTTTACTTTGAGCACAGCACAGCCTTTCCCACCCCTTCTGAAAAGGTGGTGTAGTTCTTGTGGTTGCTGAAATTACTGAATTTTGTGCATGGAGCACTCACTGTGCCTGGGAGTATTTTACACATGGGTAAAGTGGGACAGAAATCAAGATGATTTGTGATCATGTACAAGTAGAACTAAGATAACATCCTAGTGATAACAGTGATCCTTGGCAGTGCGTAACATCAGGCAAATTGTTTGCTGTCTGCCTCGCTTTGTGCCTTAAAATGAAGACGCCACTTACCCACCTCAGTTCCTTTAGTTTGATAAATGCTGGGAAGGGCTCAGTTTCCCAAGTGTGGATCATCAATAATTCATTATCGCTTGATTGCCAGAGCTGATTTCTGATTGATTGGGTAAGTAGGGTGCTAGGAAATGGCCTGTTTCCCCTTCAGTTCCACTTCACTGCTTTTGCCAGCATTTGATGGGAGAGTTGTCCACGTGCCCTTTCACTCTTTTTGCATGGAGGCCTTGCCCTAGGTCCACAATAAAACTTTTGACCTTACAAAAGAACGGAGCAAACAGCATCAGATGGGGCTGTGGATTTCTCTTTGCATCGGCAGCACGTCCAAGAAGGCTGAGCCACAGACAGGCTGGAATTGGAGGGCTCAGCCCTGCACGTATCGCACACTGTCACTGCAAATCACTTCTGTTTCCCTTACTTGTTCAGATAGAGAGGCTTCTCCTGACTGCTGTCCTTTCCTCCTGCTGGTGCTCAAAGGTCTGCTCCCTTTGTCTGCTGCTGCTCTCTGTAAACTTGATGGGGAAGGTTGTTTCAGTTGTCCCCTTAACATCCCTTTGAATCACGTGTGAGCTATTCTGATGGTTTTCCATCATAATGGGAATACACAGTTTTGGAGTGGATGACAGCTGTAGTTACATTTTGCTTTCTTTATGTGAGGAATGTACTTTAAATCCTACTGTCAGAGGTGAGGAGTTGGAGTTCTCCTTCCAGTGTTTCCTGGCTGCAAAAGGGCAAGTGACTCCAGTCTCCCAGATTTCTTTTCTGGCAGGAGTTTGGGCACTGAAGAGGAGAACTTTAAATAGGTGTCCTGGAAAATATGTGGTGCTTGTTTTTATTAGCATAGGACAGTCCCTCTTCTGTGTAAGATATGAACTAAAATACAAATGAGGAAGCAGTGCAGTATCACAGTATTACACGTGGGCTGGGGAAGGACTGTTACTTTAACTATATGGTTTATACCCTAGGGCCACTACTGTGAGCATCTCTCATCCAGTTTGTTGGATGAAGGTCCAAAGGTAAGTAACCACAGCAGGACTTTAATCATGGTGTCTTCTGATCGCTTTCCCATATTTGCAACATTGTCTTTACCTTGCAGGATCTGAACCTTTAACACCAGTGCAGGGTTCAGCGGTGGGAAACATTCTCAATGACTGTGCTACATCTGAAAAACCAGCTCGCAGGCTGTTGGAGCCTGTCTGTCATCTGAGTCTGCTGTGCCAAGGAAATATTAAAAGGGAGTGTGGTTGGGTGCTTTTGTGTGTGTGTGTGTAAAAAATATGTAGTTTATTTCATTACTATTTTTAAATATTTTTGAGACTGTGTATCTGGATGCTTTTCCTCTTTAAATGAACTTACATGGATATGTTTAAGTGCATTAATTCTGTTTTAAACTGCTATGAATGTAAACATGAACTGACAACCTGTTTCCCAGAAATAAGCCTCTTTGTTTTGAGGTGTTCTGGTGTCTTTAAACTTCATTGAATTGACGGAGCGGGAAAGAACATCACTGTTGCTAAGCTGCTTTGTGGCATTCCCTAAAGACTACTTTGTTTTTGTTTAAACTTCCAGTTAGCAAACTTCCTTGAAAAGTGTTCATTTCAAAATGAAATTTCAAATTATGAAATGTCATCAAAACTGAAAGAAGTTAATATTTTAAGCCAGCTGCACTTTGTTCTGTTCACAGTGTCCCTCTTACCTCTCTTTAGAGGAAGAAAATAACTGGGCACAAAAGATGCTGTTACGGTGAGTGAATAGTTTTCCATGGAGGAGTTGTTAAAACTGAGAGTTTTGCCTTGAATTCGTTGCGACCAGGGTATCTTGAGCAGTGATGTACCTGCACAGTATGTTCCTAAGTCTGTTCTTTAATGTGTCCTGGAAAGATTTATTGTAGGCTTTTCTAGGCAGCAAATTGAGAAGGGGAAAATAGTAGTTTTAAGGCTTAAACATTCATTTTCCACAAACAGAATGCTTGATTCTGCCAATGAGATACTGACAGCTTAAGACAAGCAACTTTGGTGTGTAACTGGTGCACCAAAAGGAAGAACTGAAACTTGGGCCGGTCTATGGGGAAGAAGTAACTGGATTTTGTTTCTCGTGGCACACCAAGTTTTATGCTTTGGTTGGGGGTACGTGAAGGGAAGGCAGCTTATTCTGTCTGTACATTGAAAGTTTTACTGTGGTTTTCATCTTGCCATGCAAAATTTTTTGTGCTAAATAAGTGTTTGATCACAAAGCATCTCTGTTAGCATCTGTTTCTTGCTGACAAGGAGCTTTTGAAACACAGGCGGTGTGTTGACATCCTGGAAAAGTTGTGCTGTCACCTGTCTCTGGTGGTCGCTGTGAGTGCCGTGACAGTCTGCTGTGTCTGAGCCTGAGCAGAAATGTCATCCAGGTACCTGAGCCTGTGTCAGAATCGTCTGGCCCTTCCTGAAACGTGCTGTTTTCCAGGTTATCTGAAATACACTGAGAAATTCTTAATGGGCACTCAAGTAATGACAGTAACGAAGCTGCAAAGTTGCCTTGCTGGTTGCAGCCTCTGTGAAAAAGTCTGCCTGCCTTTGGCATGAACCTTCCTGTCTCTGTACATTTGGCAGTAGATCTTTTTCCCAGGAAAGACCTGCAGTAATCACTTTCAGCCTTTTTTGAGTGATTGAAAAAACTAAGTTAAAGGAATTGTATTTATTAATTGAGCTTCACATGTTTTTCCTTTTTAAAAGGGACTAATGCTTGAGCAAAAGAGAAGCCCTGTTGTTTAAGTAGAAATAAAAGACAGTTGAAGTGCTTTCAGTGTAATGGACAGCTGTGCAGTCCATTTCTCCTGCATCACTCCAGTTACATGGCCGTTAGCAGTTAAATTATAAATGACGTTTTGCTGAAGGGAAATGCCACTCCTGACTGTTGGCTGTCCTCTTTCCTCTCTTCTAGTTGCCAGGGTCACAGCAGTTTCGTTCCATGTGAAGCAGTGTGAGATGCAGGCAGGCTTTCTTCCAGACTTCCAGTGGAGAATGCGGCTGAGTTGTCCATGTCGTTCACAAAACTCAGTTTTTCTAGGTCTTGAATGCAAGGAATTTACTTTTTCATTACAATGAATGATGAGCATCCTTTTACATACTGGAAAATGAAGGCCTGTTTGGAGTGAATGGGTCTGGGAGGCCCTTGTCTGAGAACAGCCGGATGTATCGTGTAATGTGAGGTCACAGATGATCCAGCAACACCACCTATCTCTCATGATGGTGCTTATCCTGTGTGCTAGACAGTATGGCTTGTTGTCTTCTGCTAACGTGTAGTATCTCCTGCTATCGGTACAGTAGAGCTCTCCTGTTAAATTGCTGTGACAAGATGTCACTAAGCATTAGTGTTTATAAAGAGGAAAGTGACCTTTTTCGGAAGCATCTTGAAGGATAGTGAGAGTTTTTGTTCATAATGAAAACAAGATTTTGAAAAGGTCTTGAATTTGTAGAATTATAGAATGGCTTTGATTGGAGAAGACCTTTAAGATCATGGAGTCCAGCCATCAATCCAGCCTTAAATCCACCACTAGACGATGTTCCTAAGCACAATAACATCTCCTTGTCTGTTAAACACCTCCAGGGATGGTGACTCCACCACCTCCCTGGGCAGCCTGTTCCAGTGCTTGACCGCTCTTTCAGTAAAGAAATTCCTCCTAACATCCAACCTAAACTTCCCCTGGTGCAACTTGGGGCCATTACCCCTTGTCCTATCACTAGCTATGAGGCAGAAGAGACAGACTCTCACCCTCTACACTCTCCTTTCAGGTAGTTGTAGAGGGGTAATAAGGTCTCCCCTCAGCCACCTTTTCTCCAGACTGAACAATCCCAGCTCCCTCAGCCACTCCTCATAAGCCTTGTGCTCCAGACCCCTCAGCAGCTTCTTTGCCCTCCTCTGGACATGCTCTAGCATCTCAATGTCCTTCTTGTAGTTAGGGGGGAAGAAAAATTGTTGCAGTAGCTGGGAATGAAAACTAAAGAAACGAGGCTATGAAGAATATTGGGTGCCCTTTTAAGCATCTTTATTGTTCCCAAGTGTTTCCAAATCAGGTTTTGCCAGGAGAAAAATGAGTTTCAAATGCTCGGCAGATTCCCATTGTCTTAAATATGGGTCTTTGTGTTAAAGCAAGGATGTGTGGCAGCAGCTCGAGTGCTGAGAGACTGAAAATCTGAGTAAGCCTGCTTAGGTACTGCTATAGAAAAACCAAACCCAAATGAACAGCATCCAGTATGGCCTGCAAGTGTGTTGAGACATTGTTCTGTCGAGTAACACACAGCAGTGTTGCACAGACACGGTGGCACATGGAAATGCAGAGGCTGGAAACTGCTTTGCTTGGTTGCTGCTCTTGTGCATTTGTGTTAAGTGGAGTAGGAGAAACCTTGGCTACTGCCCCTGTGTGTTTACAGTGGTGGTCTATTTTGATGGCAATGGCTGTCGGTCTAGCACTGTATGTTACCTACCAGAACATCCTTAAAAACATCTATTATGTACTGTGTTCATTGTCTTCTGAGCTTCTTGTAGCCTGTAGGAAGGACAGAAAGGAAGATGCAGATGTGTGTGTGAGTGGTACTGGAGAGCCACAGTTAGAGCTAGCCAGTTGCTGACTTCTTGGGGCTGGAAAAGAAATTTGAATGTGGTTGTTACAGAAAAAATATGTTCTGGTTGTCCTTGTATTCCAAAGATGTCTCTTCCTCCTTGCCTTGTCTTACCCAGACTTGATAGCTGCTTGGCAGAAGTCTTGGCATTGCTTGGCACTGGCAATTCTCTGCTCGTCGAAAGAAATGACTGTTGAAACTCGGAAAAGAACGGTTTTGAGCTGTGCTGTCTTTGTCATTATCAGTCTGATTTTTCTAATTTCTCTCTTTCCAAAGATGAGAAGAAAAAAAATAGATAAGCTTTCATAAAGTGATATCTTTCTTTTAATTCGGATTAATCAAACACAGTCTCTACCAGTAAAAAAGCACGACGTGCGAGACCAACCAGGATAAATTTACACCCCGCAATTTTCAGACATTAGTTGCTGCTATATTGGCAGAGTGACTGGAGCCAAATATACTTGCTTTGCAGTTATGTCTGCTGGGTTGGTATTTATGAGTATGGCCAACTAGGCAAATGAAACTCAAAATTAAAATGAGCCCTTAATGGCAACATGCTGACACTGCTGTTTCATTGGTGTGCTCAGCGAGGCTCTCGAGAGCCTCTGGTGTGGCCACTGTCGGGCGCTACTGCAAGTGATAAGGCTTGCTACCCTAGAACCTTGGAAAACAGATTGGCAAGTCTATGGACTTAGTGCATCCTAAGGTTCTGTTTGGAAAAAAACCAAGTGTTGTGCTTTGGAACCAAGCATATATTCACTTTGAGAATAAAAACTGTGTTGTTGATATGTAGAAGCTGTGTCTTTTGTCTGGGCACCTTGAGTTCTCTGGGTTACTTCTGTTTTTGTTGAAAATTATCACGAGATTCCTGAGATCTTGTCGTTTCCTTCCAGTCCCCATCTGTGTAACTCTGTAGGTGATTCCCCAGCTCACCTCTTTGCTCTGCAGCCCTCCCAGCATTTGCTGTTTTGGCGCTCTGTGTCTGGACACGTCTCTGCCCTGGCTGCGTCAGAAAGCGCACTTCGTAGCATACATAAATTTGATGGATGCCAGGAGGAACGCGGTGCCTTCAGAGTTTGTTTAACCAGCAAAACGATGCCTAGGGTTATAGCAAGCTTTTAGAGATCTCCTGAGTTTTGGTTTGGCTCAATGGAAGATACTTGATACAAAAAACTGGTGAATGAGTCCTTAGAACACAAAAATGGTTTTGTCGTTACCCAGAAACTTACGAATTTTTGTCAACTTGGCATTTGTCCTAGAGTTGACCTGTATGGGTAAAACATCCGGGTTTGGGAGCTGCAAGTGACTTAGGTGAGACACCCAAAATGTTTGGATTAGGGGCTGAAGTATATGAGTACTTATTCTTTATTAACTACACTGTACTGCAAAGCTTCTCTTCGAGACTTTTTGTCTAATAGGCACTTTGAGTAGGGTGGTATTTTTGTTTTAATTTATTTTGAGGCCAGGATACGCTTCTAAAAAAAGCAGGTCCTACTTTTCTGTATTGGAAACTGCGCAGAGGATTTTAGGAAATAAAGGAAACAGAATTGGCAGGAATCAAAGCAGCAGCAAAAATGGGAAAAGGAAGAAAGCCGGTGCACCGCATAGACTGTTTCTTGTGTGGTCATTGCCAGAGACATTGACCACAGTCGCCTCCACTGCTTCTGGGGGAAACATTCATTTTTCTCATGTGTGCATCAGACATTTTCCTGCTTTTTGCTACATCCTCCTCTGTCTCTTGTCATTGCAGTATTCTTCACTGTGCTGTTAAACACAGCGACTGCTGAAAGAGCCAAAACACAAGATACTGCAGAGAAAGCCTTGATTTTACTGCTATCTCGAAAGCGGTTTGTAATACACAGTGTGTGGATGGTAGCTGGCTGCAGCAGTGTTCGCTGGGTAGAACCGGACCCCAGCGCCTTGCAGAAGGACTGCGCAGCCACGCAGTGCGCCCTGCAGCGATGTCCCGTCTGCACCAGGGCACCGCAGGTGTTCCTCTACGGTGGGAAAAGCATCGCTGCTCTTGGCTAGGGCTCCTGGTACAGGGAGTAAGTGAAACAGATAAGGTGAAACTAAACTGAGCCTCTCGCTTCAATGTAATTCCTGCTATGTATCTTGCTAACAGCATGGCTCCCATTGGCAAAATGCAAATGCCATTTATTTTTCTGTTATTGATTTGCTTACAGAAAGCAGCAGAAATCTAATCTGTGTAGCAAATACTAAGTTACTTTATCTTCTGTATAAATTTTCATTATTACTGTGTAAAGCACATCAGAGAGTTCAGTTTGAATGGGAGAAAATCAGACTTTAGGTAGGTGGTTATAAAAGCTGTTATTTTTCACTTGAGGTGATTATTTTCTAGGTCTCTGGTAGTGATTATGGGTAATTCCAAACTTCAAATAAATAACCAGTTGTTGTATACATCTGTCATTCCTGAGCCCCATCTTCTGCCCCCACTCGACTCTCTTTGAGCCTTTTATAAAAGAAACCTCTCAAGTCTAAAGAAATAGCAAAAATCTCTTCAATAGACCTAGGGCATGACATTTGCAGAGACATGTGTCCTGTGGTATCTTCACTGTTGAATTAGACCAGTATATTAGGAGTAATCTCCAAAATATTGCGAGTGTTTTGAGGTCCTGGACAGTCTAAAATTGTTGCTTTGGCTGTGCCATGGTTTGTCATGTTTTCAGTATAGGGTGGATGAAAATTGGCTCTAGTTTGGCTTGTTATGTTGAAATGGTTTTTTCTAGAGGCCTGTGTGTCCATTTCTGCATTATTATTGCAGCTGGAGTTGCCTTTCCCCTTGAAGATTCAGAGGTGTTCTAAGTTACGTCATGTTTTGTCACCCAGCTCTCATGGTCTTCGTCTATGCCCTCTTTTTATTCTGACTCTTATCTTTGTTGGATTTGCGTTCCTGTTTGAAGAGGTTATGATCTGTTTCCAGGTAATGCCTCTGTTTAGGAGCAGTATCTCATCTTCACTGGCCGTGTGCTGTCACTAGCAGCTGGTACAGTCACTTTCCTCTCCTGAAACTGCTGCTTTTCCTTGACTCTTGACTGTCTTCTGCTAATTCTTCTCCTAACTTTAACTGTTGCTTCAGTGTATCATTTGGAAAAACATTCTTGTTCATTTTCCACATTTTTTTTAGGAGTCTCAGGAGAGAGGTTTCTGCTCTCCGTATTTTCTGTTCTTAGGGCAAGACCTAAAAGCAGGAGCTGAGTGGCCTTCCTGGGGTAGGGAAGGCTGCAGATCAGTCTGTCTAGATTAAAATCCTGGTTATCTGTCATCAGTCTGCTCACACTTGGACATTAGCTCTGTGTTGCTCAGTGAGAGGTTATGAGTGCTTTCTTTATTGTTAAGGATGATGCTGTTGTTTTGGGTTGTTCCTCTGGCCTGCATCCTGACCTTTCCTGGACTCAGCCCGTCTGCGGAGCCTCACATCCCAGCTGTGTCTTGCAGGCTCTTTCCAAGGTGTGGCCTTTTCGTGTAGGCACGCAGCCCAACTTCTCCCATAGTTACCAAAACTGCAGCTTGCTTCCCCCTCCTGATGTGCTGTGCTGACATGCAGGCAGATCCTAAATGCATAAACGATCCTCCTGATATCATCTGCAGGATATAATTACCATAACTTTGTTGTGCTTTCTCCACTGCTCTTACGCAGTGAGCTCGTCGTCAGAGCCCTGTATGTCCTGCCTCTAGCACACCTGGCAAGCGGTCACTCACCGGTCAGATGTGGTGTGGGATGCCAGTCTTCGCATCTGCGTGCTTGCTGGATCAGCGTGGCCTGTCTGGCTCTGACAGGCAGTTTTCCTTACTGGGGAAGACTTCAATAGGCAGCTGCCAAGGCAACTATTGCTCTTGAAAACTTTCCTCCGCTGCTTAAAGAAGGAATTGTGACATAGTTGTTAAAGACAAGAAACTTTTAGACTAAGTGATGTCTGTTGGAGCTGAAAATGGCAGGAATTTTGGGTTATCTGGCTTAGCCTGAGAAAAGACCGCAGTCCTTGTCTTGCTCCTGAGCTACGGGGGTGTTTCCAGAGCAGCACAAGGTGTTTGGGCTGTCCCTCCTTCCAGGGGATGTGTGTTCTTCTGCCTCTCTTCTGTGATGGCAGATGCTCTTAAAACTTGTTGGCAGGTTGATTCAGACAGCACTGAGAACTACTTTTGGGGTTACTTTTTAAAGCTTGCTGCCCAACTATGGTGGAATTTATGCAACTGCATAGTAAGAGGGAAGACAGGAATTTATAGCTGGGGCTGGAGAAAGGTGGGGCTCCTGGCCCTGATTTAGATCAGCCTAAGCTGTTGAGGAGGTGCACTTGTAGCTGACCACAGCTATGTACTAAAGGCAGCTGTGCTTAGTTTGACAAAGTGTTTCTGCCATTAATAACCAATGATATCATTCCATACTGTCATCTGATGTGTTTGGAGGGTCTCTGGAGGTGCAGAGGTTGGTTTTTTTGTTGTGGTTTTGTGTTTTGTTTTGTTTTGTTTTATTTCTCCCCCCCCCTCCCAGTTAACAATTTTTTTTTAATAGCTGTTTTGGACTTTTTATTGTTTGTTGTTTTTTGGGGGGGGGTTGATTCTATGTGTGACCTGTGTGGTGTGACAGAAGACTGCAGAAATACTAAATATTCTTATAAATGCTTAGTGACTATTCATTGGAGAAGGGGCAAGACGATACCTGCTTAGCACCCTGCTGAGGGGTGAGACTGGCATTCTGCTTCCTAGTTACGGCTCTTCCCTTCCTGCCCTTCTACATTTTTGTATTACTGCCTATTGGGGCATTATTGGTTTTGTACGCTGGGATGTGTACAGTATCAGCTACCAGCTCCAAAGGACTTCAGTGGGTTTTATGCCTATAAGTTACAGCATACTTTTTTTTTTTTGAAAGAATTAACACTGACATTTACAGCCTCACAGTCAACTGCTGCCACTCTGTGATTACTTCACATTGGAGCATCCTTTAAGTCATCGCTGTATGGTGCAACAGAGCAGCTTGAAGTACCACTTGCATGTGGGAAAATAAACCACGTTAATTCTGTTTTCTCCAGACAGAACAACTGTGGAGATTTTCTTACATCGGGTGTAAGACCTAAAAGAATCTACCCAGCTCGTAAGGCTGAACATGCCAGAATTTGCAGAGCCAGCAGTCATATCTGAAGGCCTCTAGGTGCAGGTAATTCAATACATGTTTTTAAGCAAGGAAATGTGCTTAATAGCAGCCTTTTATAACCTCTTGCATCTGCATAGTGCAAAAAAAATCCTTGCAGAAACAAGTCTCAAAGAGCAATTAAAAACCTTTGATCCTTGAAAGTAAAGGTTCAGATTCTGTGACTGGGAAGCTTCAACTTAATTGTGCTATGTAGGTTTTTATTGACATGGAGTGTTGTGTGAGGAAGTTTAAACTTTGCCCCTTCTAACTGTTAGAAAAATAAACCAAAAACCCACCCAAAGTGCCCGTTGTTAAGTAGAATTTCTGTTCATCACTTCTGTTGTTGTAGGTTATTCCTTTAAATTGGATTATTTTTGGACATAGAATTTGCCTTTGTTCTGGACCTACAGCTTGCAAGGTATTGGTTGGACAAGTGTTTCTTTAGTAGCGCATCCCAAATGCGTGTACCCGAACCACACTGATGGGATTTCTAACGGTCCTGCAGCTACACCACAAAATCCCAGATATACCTTCAGTTCAAACCTTGTCATCCTTCATTCCTCCTCTTGTCCGTTCTGTCATTTAATTGAATGATACTTTCTTCTTGAGTCTTGGCTTTCTTTTTGTATGAGATTTGCTATCCAGTTCTGCCATTTGTCCTTACTGGTTTACACAGGCTTATGATTTGTACTGGGTGATGCTGTTGGAAGTATCCTGTCGCCAAGGAGAGCGTTGGACAGAGAGGGCTGTGTTTGCTGGAAGAACAAGTAGCTAAAACCTGGCCATAACAGCAGAAAGTAACTAAATACAGATCTGTATGTAGCAGTTTGGTTTTGTCTCACTTGAATATTTAAAGGCTGTATTTATGGGTGACTGATTAGGCCCTGCATTGCAGAAGCATTTTAAAATGTCATGTTCTTGTTGTGTTTTGCAGACGGAATGTAGTTGTCTTAGCAGCTTGTGAAATAAAGGCAAATTCTTATTGATCCCCTAAGAAAGATCTGTGAATTAACTAAACCTTATTAGTAGTACTCCTCCCACCCTTAAGGTGTTCATCTGTCGATAGGAAACTGTTCTGTTTCTTTCCTGCCTATCAATAGGTCATTCAGGACTAGGGCTCAGGCATGTTCCTGTTGAAGAAAGAAGGTAAGATTCAGCTCAGAAATCTTATCGCTAGGTGGATGTTGGCCACTAGTGCATTCCTCTTACCCTCTCTTATCAGCAGGGTGAGCAGTGGGGTGAGACTGGCGGAGGGAGAGTTTCAGCATCAAGAGTTGTAGACAGAGGAATGTAAACATCTCCCTGGCTGTGTTTGGTGTCATTTAACATCAGCCCCTCCTGCCAGCCCTGATAAAAGATGGATTTGGCTCCTGCAGTGAGTCAGAACAGCAGTCAGAGCTTGTGTTACAGCCGACAACAGTCCTGTTTCTTTAGAAAGTATTTCAGGTATCTCTGTTGTAAATAAGCAGACATTTAAAACCTGTGAAAAATCAAGTGTTTTTTTTATATTCCAAAAGGATGGTGGGTAGTAATTTGAGCATGAGGTCTATAAATCCAAGACTTCTGCAGTCATACATGGAGAGGAGTTTGATACAAGGATTTGATATTGACAGTAGTTTGGAACGTGAGAAACAAGTCTGAAATGTCTTACTCTCTATTTACTCTTTTAACATCCGTGCCCTGCTGAGAATAATTAGGCTGTGTTTTCAGGGTGACTAATACCAAATGGCCAGATAGCACAGGCTCAATGCAGACAGCGTATCCGTTCAGTTTGGTGAGACACAGCAGTGTTGTCTGTGGGAGGACAGGTGGTGTTCTTTAGATCATGAAGTTCACTAAGCCAAAGTTAGGCTTCCTTCCCTTTTTCAAAATCCAAGCTTCTAATCTGAGGTTCTTCATTGTGCCAGGTACTTTCATTCATCTGATGCTAGTTATGGTATAACTTGATTTACTCTCTTCAAAGCATGGTCTCAATCTGTCCAAGAGGAGGACAATATACCTGACTGTATCATAACAGAGAAACTGTTCCTCAAAGGTAGAGAGGCTGAGCAAAGCAAGATAAAAATACTCTCTTCTGAGATGCTCGAAGCAGTTATCTTTTCTGTCCTCTGTTAGTGTCTGTAGCTTGTAATGTGATCTGCAAGGTGACTTACTGCTGCCCTTTGTGGTAGGGTAGCTGGTGTGCAGAGGTGAATGTGTTACATGCATGATTCATGAAGAAGTTGGATTCTTTTCTATATACACAGGTTCTGGCTTTTATTAAGTGCATTGAAAATTACTGAGTGTGAAGGGTATAAAATCAATAGGATTCCCTTTGCTTTAAGCATGTTTGAATACGTAAATGACATCTTTAGTTTTTTTGTTCTTCCTTGCTGTTTTTGGTTCTACCCTCTTCAAGATGCTCAGTTGTACTTTTTTGTATATTCATATTGCTTATCCTTTTGCCACCAATACTCTTAATGTTCTTCCATCAAACTAAAGCTTGAAGTTAAATTCAAGAAGTATGTGTTTGTAGGCAGGGAACATCTGGAAAAGGATTATACATCAGAAACTAACCTGATTGCAGCCAAAGCAAAGTTCCCTGCAACAGTGTCTCTCTTGGGAAGCAGCACTGTGATGCTCTATAAGGGTCTAATCCACAGTGTTGGCACTGGTCAGGGCAGGAGAGACAGAACTGCTTCCGAAACGGGCAGGTCTGTCACGCAGCCTATGAAGAGGACAGTTGTTTTCTGATGCTGAAGCTGAACTTCCAAGTAATCTTCAGAAGCAGTGCCTTCCACAAAGAAGTGGAGAGGCAAGTGGTCTGTTGAAGTGCTGGTACGTGGAGCGGAGCTAGTAAATTGCTAGGAGTGATTTAAGGGAGGAGCACCACTGCCTGTTACTCACAGCACTGTGCTAAAGGAGGTGTCTTCTGGAGACTGAAAGCCACAAGTCAGTGATCATCCCAAACTGCTGTTTGAAAACCATAATGGTCTGTAAGTAACTGTGATTGCTGCCATACTGAAATCCAAAACATGAGATTCTCCTGGTGCAGCAGAAACCAAGAGTCCCGCAAAGTCTGTTGCTCTTACCTTTTCATTTTTCTTTGCTGGCTATGCACGTTAGTTCAGTAAGTTGAAGGTCCTATAGACTTGTCTTTGCAACCATGCAGAAACCCCTGCTGTTTCTCTTCTCATTCTGCTTACCAAGGTGTATTAACGTATGCCTGTCTTTAGGCTGCAGGGAGGTTCAAGCGATGAAGAAGCAGGCAGTGGAGCTGACATGCAGACAACTGGTCTGACTTTCCTCTGTCAGGGAGTAGGTTCCCTCTGGACTCTGTTTTCGGGGTGTCACAGAGGTGGGGGGGAGCGGCCTGCTTTTGTGTAGTGGCACTGCTGTAGAATACTGTTTCTGTGATGGAAAATCACAAAGATAGTAATAACTTCTGGGTAAGGCGAAATGACTCGAGAGAGTCACTGTTCAATAACCTGAAGATGACAATTGGTGGAATATGTTCTTGGTAGTTCATATTTTTATTCTGAACTGTGTTAACTTTCTGTTTAAGTGCCCGGAGATAACAGCTAAGCTCTTCTGAGAGTATGAGGAACACGTAATTAGGGAAAATGTTTCCATTCCAGAGGATGTTAATTATTAGTGGGTTCTGTGTAAGTGCATGCTCTAATTCATTGCACAGAAATGGTTTTCATCGTTTACTTAAAATCACTGTAGTGGGAGTAACTGCAGAGGAGTCTGGGATAAAACAATCCTAAATTTGGAGTATTGATTTTGCACTGGGTGGATGAGTCAGTCTGAGTTGGTCTTCTGCTATAAGTGATTGTGGGGGATGATCTTTGTGTTTTCTAGACACAATGTCAGCTTGACCTGGACATCAGGAGACTGGAGTAGTGTGATGGGTACGCGAGCCTGTTATCTCCTCCTTCATCCTTCTACCCGTTTAATTTCTCTTGAGTACAGTTGTTTGATACGAACACTTCTGTTTGACTCCTGTTGGCAACTAATTACAAGTATATGGCTAAAGCAGAGACTGGGATCATGAAACCCAGATTCTGTTAAGATCTGTTGTAGGTCGTCTGCACTACTGTGTGTAGATCCTTTAGTCTTGTCTTTTTGTGAAGACAAAAGTAAAGTTGTCTTCAGGATGGTGTTACAGTGATACACCCATCAAGAGTAAGATATGTTTACCTCTGCTGGTTCTGTAAGGAAGTGATCTAGTTGGGTAGCTTTAGTTTGGATAAGAGCAGCGTATCATCTCCATTTGACATTTTTACTGGGGAATACTTCTTTTTTGAGGTGCACCCAGTTCAGTAATCTAAATAAGTGTTTATTTCTCCTTTCCTCCTCCCTTTTCTGTTTAAACTTGCACTGGTTTGGAGCTGTGTTCCCTCTGTACAGTTAATGACCCATGCTAACTGTGCTGAGAGCCTGGGGATCTAGGAGATGTGTGTACTTTTGGTGTGTGCTCAAGCAGCTGCACTGGAGACGAGCAAATGTGGGGGCTCTAGTGAAACACCCAGTGCCCCAAGTACAGACTCCAGTCATGAAGGCTGTAGGATTGAAGTAAGCCTGTTCACCTCGGCTCACTTCCTTAACATGGTGTTTCAAGGAGAAAGCAAATGGTTGTTTATTAGGAAATTATTTAGAAGATAATATTTAATTCAGGCACTTGCATGGCTAAGTGCTGAACTGCAGCCAGCTATTACAGAGAATATGCCAATTGCTTAAACTAACACTGTATGATATTTAGAAAAAGATATTTTCTTCTACGCATTTTGTATTATTTATGTTGGAGATCATGATATCTTAATTGCTCTCAGATCAATAAAGACAGCTTTTGCTGTGAGGAATTAATGGGTGAAGGATGGGCATCCAATATTAGTCTACATTCTCTGCCACTGTAGTTTTTCTGTCTATATTGAAAGAAGCTGACCTTTCTAGTGCTCTGAAAAGGGTTTTCCTGTTGATTTTGACTTGCCTTAGTAACATTTAGTGTTCAATTGGAAGTAACCATAGGATTTTCTACTCTTTTGACTAGGCCTGATCCATTTTAAATATATCACATCTCATGGATCACAGTTGGAAAGCTGAAGGAGGGGAAGTCAAGCCTGAACAGGGAGCAGTTCATTGAATAAACACTAATTATCTACTGCTTCAGTGAAGACATGTTTTTGAGCACTCTTGTGGCAGTGGGCCTGTCAATCTGCCTTTGCAAATCACCCTCATAACTTCTAATGTAATCACATAAGCAATGTAATCATCAGGCAGTTTAAATGAGGATAGGGGAGGATAGGGATTAAAACTGTTCAAGGGGATTTAAGTTGTCATCTAATCACTGGCAGGTGTCCTTTACTTGTGACAGATGGCTTAGGTGTTGTCAGAGGCTTCATAGCAGAGCAGGAGGGAGCTTGTCGTCTTCTTTGCTTTCCAAAGCCAGCCTGGATGTGAACGGGAATGCTTTTCTTCTCTCTGGCAAGGCACCTTTGCAGTAGTACGTAGGAAAGCAAATCAAGCTGAGAACTGCCATTTATGGGGATTTACAGGGTATGCTTGTGAACATGCAGCTGCCATCAACTTCTTGGGTGATATCAAAGGTTTTTATTTAAGAGATGGAAAGTAAACTTAGTCCTCATTAGTGTGCTTGCCTTACTTGTTTGGTGCTGTTAATGGGCAATCTTTGTGCACTACATACTTGAATTCAGTATGGGACCTTCCTCTTAAAAACCAGTGCCCTGTGTTCATTTTGACAGTGGGTAAAGTATAGTAAAGAGGCTGAGTACGTTTGTTGCCACAGGCTCTGCGGGTGGCTGCAGGAGTCCTGACTTCGATGCTCTCTCATAAGCACAAATAGCCTCTGCCTTCCATTTCAGCACAGTGAGTGGTGAGCCAGGTTACCTTAATTACGCCAGTGTTATCTTGCCAAAAACAAACTTCTGCTGCCAGGGAATCTTATGCATGCACATGTTAAACTGAACTTTGTACACAAAGCATAATGTTTGGAGTTTCTTCATGCTCAGCTTTTGAACTCCTCTTCTGGGTACATCATCTGCATTAGTAAATCTAGACGTACTGTCTAGGTCATTAGGTTCTGAAATGCCTTGGTAGTTCTTAGTTCCCATGTCAAGCTTGAAATAACTCGGTTTTATATCAGAAATTTATTCTTAGCCAGAACGTTTCAGTTTTGTAATATTTGAGGACTTGTAAATTCTCTGTAATAAAAGTTACGACAACTAACAGGAAAGTCTTCCAGTGGTACCGTATCAACCTGAAAGCTGGTTTTGGGGGGAGTGTGGAGAAGGAGGGTTAGGTTCTGCTGTTGGAGCTCTTGAATGCTTTATAATAAACTTGAGAACATGGCGTATCAGCTGTTTGAGATCTTGGTCTGGTGACAGCAGTTTTGTAATACTGCGGTAGGCTTTCTCCAGTTGCAGACAGAGGTGTTATTGGTGCCCTGGGAGTTCCTCACTAATAGGAGGTTGTGAAATGCTGACAGTTTCGCCCGCTGTAGCTGTTGGAGAGTGGCAATTTTGGTTTGGTGATTACTTACCAGTGGTTTTTTTAACAAACTTTGCTTTGATCTGAGGATTCATAGAATCTCGTGTAAATCTGTAAAATGGGGAGTGTGAATGGAGAACAGGTAAAATCATAATTTAGGAAAAAGTGCTATCAAGTACCGTACTGAGGATACTGACAGGATAATGACAAAATAACCAGGGTCACGATCCATTTCTTTCTTCTTCATTCAACCACAGATAAACAGCTTGCTCAGTGACTGCTCTTGCTGCCTTTTTTAATTAAAAAAAAATAAAATTAACTGTAACTCTCCTTTTTTCTTTCCTCCCCTGTAAACTTTTCTCTTTTTTGTCTGTTGCAGACAGTCAACTGTTGCCTGGGAATAACTTCACAAATGAATGCAACATTCCTGGAAACTTCATGTGCAGTAATGGGCGCTGCATCCCAGGGGCCTGGCAGTGCGATGGGCTGCCAGACTGCTTTGATGACAGTGATGAGAAGGAATACCTTAACATGCTTAATATCACAAGGCATGGAGAATTGGGCTAGAAGCCAGCCTGGCTGTTCAAGGCAGACTGATACACACCAGTAGAGAAGTAATTCTTTAATCTGGCCTTTTTCCTGGGCTTGGATTTCTACTTCAGTCATGAGTTGAGGTATATGAGAACCTGAAATTCCCAGTGAGAAACCCCCTTCTTGAGTTCAGAGGCCAGTCTGTCCTTTCAGTCAGGATGCTGGCTCAGTGGTGGGGGGGTTTTGACATGCATTCCTCTGAAAGGAAGTCTGACACTTAGATTTGCTGAAAGTCAAAGTAGTTCTAGTCTGTATCCTGACAAAGGTTCACCCTTCCAGCAAAAAGAACATAGAGAGACCAGAGGGTAAACTGGCACCTGGTTATCTTTACCTATATCGTGAGAGTGAGCCACTATGTAGCCAAGAACACAACACAGAAAAGCAAAGACAGTCAGACGGAGAGGCTAATGTGGAAGGTTGTCCTGGAGTCATGGTTCTCAGGAGTAGGTCTATGCTTTATTAATTACTACCTCCCATTAAAAAAGTTTATCTTACTAGTCAGTATTAGGTGAACAGAAATCAATATTTCCCATCAATGATAAGAAATCTGATCACACTTTTTAGCTCTTGTGATCTTGGTGAATTTTGCGTTTGGGCTTTCTGAGCATACTCAGTAGCAGAAATCAGAATAATTTTACTGACACAAACCATAGGTCTACATGGAATCCAAATGTTGAGAGGTCATGGTTTAAACCCAGTGGACAACAGAGCACCATATGGCCACTTGCTTACTCCTTTTCCCTCTCCCCTGCTCCCTGGGATGGGGAGGAGAAGATAAAACGAGACTCGTGGGTTGAGACTAGGACAGGGAGGGATCACTCACCAATTATGGTCACAGGCTAAACAGACTCGAGTTGGGAAAAAAACAGTCTAATTTGTTACCAATCAAATCAGAGTTAAGAGAATGAGAAATAAACCCTAATCTTAAACACCTTCACCCTACCCCTCATTCCTGGACTCAACTTTGCTTCTGATTTCTCTACCTGCTCTACCTCCAGCATCACAGAGGGATGGGAAATGGGGGTTGTGGTCAGTTCATCACACGTTTCTGCCGCTCCTTCCTCTTCAGGGGGAGGTCTCCTCATACTCTTCCCTTGCTCCAGTTGGACTCCCTCCCATAGGAGACAGTCCTTCATGAACTTCTCTGACGTGAGTCTTTCCCACAGGCTGCAGTTCTTCATGGACTGCTCCAGCATGGATCCTTTCCATGGGATGCAGTCCTTCAGGAACAGACTGCTCCAGTGTGGGCTTCCCAGAGTCATGACCTTTTATGGTTGCAACCACTGGTCCAGCATGGAGTCTTCCATGGGCTGCAGGTGGATCTCTGCTTCACTGTGACCTCTGTGGGCTGCAGGGAGGCAGCTGCCATCTCACCACGGGCTGCAGGGGAATCTCTGCTTCAGTACACCTTCTCCACCTCCTTTCTTCACTGACCTTGGTGTCTGCATAGTTGTTTCTCACATCCCACTTCTCTGCTGAGGGTTCCAGGGGCTGCATGGTTTCTCCCTCATCCCTCAATAAGTTATCACAGAGGTGATACCATCATTGTTACATCCTTTTGTTAGCATTAATTAAGCTTTAGTTAATGTTATTTAGGCATTAGTTAGCATGAAGCTTTCTAGCCTATGTGTTTACCTAGACAGCAAGTTTATACTGCAGCATAACACTGTGATATGAAATCTAGTTGGGAGTGAAGAAAAATATATATGATTACATGTGATTCTAAAGTGGCTGAGAAGATTCTGAGCAGTAAGTTACTGCTTTTCATCTAACAAATGTTACTATTTTATGTATCTGCGTTATGGAGGTTTTCATTAAACCTAAACTGGAATATAAGAAGCTTACCGTTTGCAAGACAGTTCTAAGACATCATTAGCTTCACTTATGGAGCAGAAGGAAGAAAGAATAGTTTCTTCCAAATTAACTGACTAGAAATACCATGCTTTGTTAAACGTTCTTGCTTTTTTAACTTGATGCATCTTCTTTTAACTTTAGTTATCTATCTCTTTTAAAATAAGGGGGCTTTAATAACTCTAATGTGGAAATGTCCATACATAATTCTGCTTTAAGCCAGTGAGCTTTTCTCCATTTCTAAGGCATTAGAAGTACCTGTATAAAACATCAGATACTTTGCAGTCTTTATAAAGCATCAGGCTTGTGTTGCAACATTGAGACAGGTTAATATAGAAATATTTTCTTACTTAGATTTTAACATCTTAGGAAAGGGTGGACCTGTTGTAAGGTTGGATTGTTGTCATGCATGTCTGTTGAAACCCTGGCAGAACTGATTTTAGTGGGAGCTTTGGCAAGAATGAAAAATGCTCAGTGTTCAACCTGTACCTTTTGAGTGAGATGTTCCTGATGGTAACATTTGTGTGACTCAGATTAACTCCTCATTAACTGGTGTCAGCACAACACCATATTTTTTTAGGTCTCTAGGTCCAGGCCCAGTGCTATTAAGGAGTTGTATACACCGTGATATATTCACATTTAAGGAATAATCGGCCTCATAAGTCTGGTTATTCTTCTGAGTGAAAGAAGGAATCAGACGGGAAATAAAAATAGGATACAGTACAGGTCACTCAGACAGGTATCACAGGTCCCTGGAAGTTTGGGTAAGATACTTCCAGAATTTTCCACCTCACCCTTTTCAAAGGTGGTATTTGTTGGTGGGTAGGTAGCACTACAAGAAGACTGTGGAATCAGATGGGAAATAAAAATAGGATACAGAGTACAGGTCACTCAGACAGGTATCACAGGTCCCTGGAAGTTTGGGTAAGATACTTCCAGAATTTTCCACCTCACCCTTTTCAAAGGTGGTATTTGTTGGTGGGTAGGTAGCACTACAAGAAGACTGTTCCCAGAAATGTGAATCAGACTTGTTATTATAGGCAAAAGATGTGTTATTTTGTCCCCAGGTTAAGGTTTCAGTCAAGGGACAGCGGATGGTTTCAAAATAGCCATTTTTGAAAGGGCATTCTGCTCTCCATTTCAAATAAGAAGCCCAAATAGTGGGGAATAGAACGTAAGATCTGATAAATTTTTTATTTGCATTTAATGTTGGGTGATGTGAGAGAGAATTTTAATCCTTTTTCAGCAGACTGAGGAAGGGCTACACATATCCCTTGATCAGCTCTATTCCAGAGTTGTGTGAGCCCACAAATTGATTTCCCTGCGAGTTTCAAAGGAGCATTACTTCCGCTCCTCCCTTATTCTCTCCCAGAGGAGAGGAAGACCAGGGTCCACATGAGAAACAGTAGAAACATACCAGGTTTATTGGTAAGGCAACAATTATGATTGATAAATCAATTCTAAAATGTAACATTGGCAGATTTTATCAGGGTCCAGCACGCCTTCAATGGGGTGGATTTGCTTGGCAGGTGGTGATACAGTTTTCCTCCTGTAAAAGAACTGAAAAAGAAAACTTGGTTCTTTTGAACTGGCTTCAAAAAGAAGGGATCATCCATCTGGAGTTAATCTTACGGTATTTTCCATGGGCATTGGTAGTCATCCAGGCATAAAGGTTCAGTGGGGTCTTCAGGGTTAAAGGAACATCCCACACTGATCTGTTGTGAGCTGTCTACAAGCTGTCTCTGTGAAACCTTTTCCTTGCTTAACTTCAGAGCCCTGGTGTCTCGGTGGGGGAGCAGAAGGTGGGGTTGGTCCAAAATGAGAAGTAGCGGTTGGGGCATTTTCTTCTCACCTGAGATTTTTATCCAGGCTTTCCCACATTTTTAGTAACAATTGCAGGTTAACAAAGGATAACCCACCCATAAGCTTCCTGGGTGTTCCTTTTCATAGGCCCTCTTTCCAAAGTTGGTTCCTCGTTGTCCCTGACCCTTGCATTTTTCCAGGAGGTGGGCCTTTCAAGGGCTGGTTGTCTTCATTCTATTCTGTTAACCTCAGTTTTGCCCATCCTGCCCCATCCCCAAAATCCCCACACTGTGGCAGTAGTTTATCACCTCCTGCGCAATCTGTCCCCAAGTGAGGGGCAGTTCTGCTGGAGTGGGTTGTGTTTGGTTTCTCCCTGGCATTAACATTTTGGCCAAGCTCTCTTGGATCAGGGATGACACCCTTAGATGGTCTTGGATTTGTATAGCATGTATTTTTTGGGAGTCAGGGAGGCCCTTTATAATAAATTTCATTTGATTAGGGTCAGCTTTTAACAGCATGAGGCAGGGTTGATCTGGTACTAGATGCCTGTTGTGCATAAGCTGGACACAAGCAGCTTTCTGCACACATCTGGTGATTTGGTCCAGCCTTGGAGTGGACCAGACCAATATGCCACCTTCTGGGTTAAAGACCTTCTGGGTTAAGAGCACTAGTATCTGGGACAATTAGAGACATACCTGGACTCCAGTATCACAGAATCATAGAATGGTTTGGGTTGGAAGGGACCTTAAAGCTCATCCAGTCCAACCCCTGCCATGGGCACGAACCCCTCCCACCAGACCAGGCTGCCCAAAGCCCTGTCCAACCTGGCCTTGAACACTGCCAGGGAGGGGGCATCTACAACTGCCCTGGGCAACCTGTGCCAGTGTCTCATCACCCTCTCAGGAAAGAATTTCTTTATAATATCCAGTCTAAATCTACCCTCTTCCAGTTTAAAACTATTACCCCTCATCCTATTGCTACCTGCCCTTGTAAAAAGTCCCTCCTCAGCTTTCCTGTAGGCCCCCTTCAGGTACTGTGGAAGGCTGCAATAAGGTCTCCCCAGAGCTTTCTCCAGGCTGAACAGCACCAACTCTCTCAGTTGGTCCTTATAGTGGAAGTGCGCCAGCCCTTGGATCATCTCGGTGTCCGTGGAAGTGCTCCAGCCCTTGGATCATCTCGGTGGCCTCCTCTAGACCTCCTCCAACAGCTCGATGTCCTTCTTGTGTTGAAGGCCCTAGAACTGGACACAGTGCTCCAGGTGAGTTCTCACCAGAGCAGAGTAGAGGGGCAGAATCACCTCCCCCGCCCTGCTGGCTGCACTTCTTTTGATGCAGCCCAGGATGTGGTTGGCCTTCTGGGCTGCAGATGCACATTGTCGGCTCATGTTTTCATCAACCAACGCCTCCAAGTCCTTCTCCTCGGGACTGCTCTCAATCCATTCTCTGCCCAGCCTGTGTTTGTGCTGGGGATTGCCTCTGTCCAGGTGCAGGACCTTGCACTTGGCCTTGTTGAACTTCATGCAGTTGGCATGGGCCCACCTCTCCAGCCTGTCCAGGTCCCTCTGGGTGGCATTCCTTCCTTCCAGTGTGTTGACCATGCCACACAGCTTGGTGTCCTCAGCAAACTTGCTGAGGGGGCACTTGATCCCACTGTCCATGTTGCCAACAAAGATATTAAACTGCACTGATCCCAGGGTCAAACCCTGAGGAACTCCACTCATTGCTGGTCTCCATTTGGACATTGTGCTATTAACTGCAACTCTCTGAGTGTGACTATCCAGCCGATTCCTTATCCAGCGAGTTGAATGATGGTGAGACCTTCAGGTCTCTTCAGATGGTCTCGAACCTGATCTTTGCTTAAGATGGGTGGTTTTCCTTCTCCCAGTCCCTACCTTTGCCTTCTGCAACTTGGGCGGTGTGGCTGGAGCCCTTGCCAGTGACGACTGAGGCAAAGAAGTCATTGAGCACCTCAGCCTTCTCTGTATCCCTCATGACCAGGTCTCAGTTTTCCTTCTGGAAAGGGCCTGCATCTTCCCTAACCTTCCTTTTATCACTGATGTACCTGTAGAAATTCTTGTTTTCCTTTATATCCCTGGCCAGATTTAATTCCACCTGTGCTTTAGTTTTCCTAACCTGATACCTGGCTGCTCAGATAACTTCTTTGTAATCCTCCCAGCTAACCTGTTCTTGCTTCCACTCCCTATAGATTTTCCTTTTGAGCCCAAGTAAGCCCAAGAGCTCCTTGTTCATATCCCTGATACTAACACATCTTTGTTCATATCCCTGTTGCTCCTCTTCACTAAGTTTAATTCTGTCTTCCCTTGTGAGTGAAACCCTTCACACATCTTCCATCTCCGTTTCTCTAGGGATCCTACTGTGTTTTCCCTGCAGTTTCACTGGTTCAGTTGCACTATATTTATTTTGTTATGAGTGCTGGCACAGCATCACATCCCTCATTGTACTGAAATTCTGTTTTAATGAGTGGGAGGAGTTGAGGATCAATTCTCTCCTCACTTTTAAGGTTTATCTGCTCCGTTTCCTCCCAGGGGTAGTGACCAGCTACTTCTTGTTAACCAACAGGCATTATCCAGGTAAGTTAGAATACCCACACTCACTGTCAAAATCCTCCTTCCACACCTCAGCTAATTCTAACAGCAACTCTTAAAGAAAGCATTAAGCAGCTGACTTTGTAAATTGTTTGTGGTGCCCTCTGCTTGCATCCGCTTTTTCTGCTCAGCCTCTAATTCTGCTTGTAAGTTCTTAACCAGCTCTTGTAATGATTCATTTGCCTCTTGCTCAGCCCGTTTTACTATACCTTTATCCTTTTGCACCGCCATCAGTGCTTCTCCTAAAACATGATAAACCACAGTCTTTCCTTTTCCAGTTCTCAACCTGTTCTCCATTGCCAAATCCTTTATTCACTCCATGATGGTGAACAGGGACTGCCAGTTCTCCTTTGTCCAGGCTCTCCCTCTGGAAGTTGGGCAAGCTTTTTGTGTTTTTATCAGCTCTGGCAATGGGGAGATGCTCAGATCAGGCTGAACCTGAGAAGCCATGATCCTCTACTGGGGATTTCGGACTCAGCTGATTTTTACATCCCCCCTTCTTGATCTCAGTCAATATCCCCTCAGCATTGCTCTCACTGACCAAGTTGGGGAACCCCACTTCTGACACCAGATGAAATGTCTTGTCCCACGCAGTGGGCTACAAGGTGGGTGAATCTTTTTAATTCCCCAAGAGCCGTGTATCTGCTCAGCAGGGCTGCAGAGTGAGTTGAGTCCCATCAGGGACTTAGAGGAACGACTCCACTGATCACTTTATTAATTGACAGTGTTAGTGAATGAACAGGGACAATCTGGCAACAATTGATAACCTTCAGTGAGCAAATAAAAGCATTTTGATGAATGAGGCTATTTTCCTAAAAAGCTATCGTGGTTCATGTACAACTTATATATGTAGGAAGGAGAGAAAGCAGGAATAGGAAAGAGAAGGAAATAGAGAGAAGGGAAGCATCACCCCCCCTGCATCCCACATTGTTGAGTAGCAAGCTTGGTCAGATGGTGGTGGGTTGACAAAGACATGGGTAAAGGGTTGTTTTTATGTAGTGTCTCTTACATCTGCCCAGTTGGTGGTTCCAGATGCTTCTCCTCTTCTCTGTATTGCACCTATCTCCAGGCAGCAGCCCTGCTGTTGTCCCTCAAGTGGGGTTCGGTGCCCGGTGTGCAAAGCCAATCCACACACAGAGCAGAGCTCTTATTTATTGCAGGTTTGCAAAGCTGGGTGCTCAATGGTCATTCCACAAAGCCAGCGCACCATACACAGGGATCACAGCGTATTTATCTTGATGCATGATTAGCAAAACTCTACCTGAACTTATGTTAATTGGTTAGTAATTGCCATCTCTTCTGTTAGTTGTATTTAAATTAGTCTCACTTTCTATGTAAATTAGCATGCATGCTCCTTACTGGTGTCGGGTGCAAGTCTTTTCGGCCTTGAACTGAGTCGGTGGTTGGGATCTATCCCTGCTCATTTACTTTTCCTCCGGTTACCACAGGGTTTTGCTGACTCCATCCTCCTTGGCCAAGATATTCTCCTTTTCTCAGCCTTTTAGCTGTCTCCTAGTCTGTCTCCTAGTTCCTCAGTCCCGAGGCGCTCCATTCAAGTTGAGACATTCCCTTTACAAACAGTTTGTGACAACTGGCTCCTGAATATGCTGCTAGCATGGTTTTTGGTGTGCTGCTTCTGCTTCTTAAAACAAGCTGAATGGTGGCACTTCTCTGTATTTATAGGTTACAAACCAGGAGGTTTTCAGTCTCTTATGAATGTTGTCATCCTCTGCCTTTCATCAATTTTCTTTCACCTGGTACAATTAGAAAATCTTAATGAAGATTTTTCTTAATGAAGACTATTTTCATGAAGGCTGGGCTGGCTATTTACCCGTGAATCAGTAACAGGAAAATACACTTTGTGACTCTCTGTTAAAAAATTTCCTTGCCAAAATCAGTTGGATCTAGTGAATTGCAGACAGTAATGAACATAGTAACTGACAAGAAATTATAAATAGCTGCAAAATGACAGTTCATAAAAGTTGTTCATGTCACAACAGACTCAAATGAACCTCACTAATCTGGGCTGTGCTGCAGCTATGAATTTAAGTTTCTGCAGAATTGTCCTTTGTTGGGTTTTTTATTTAAATACTTCCAGCCTACTGGATTGGCTAAGAGCTTTCTGGATAAGCATCCTTTCAATCCTGCCCAAATAAATGAAGATTATTAGGCTGTTCTTTCCCTTTCCCGTACAACTATCTCCTATTTGATTACCTTCATCAATGTGAAATTAGCATGGAAAAGCAACAACAGGGAGAGCAAGGGAATTCATATTCTGTGCTGACCTGCTGTTAACAGGTCAGATAAGCCAAAACAGAATGAAGATAATGCTCATTTGAATCTTCATACAAAAAAATTAATATTCCTACAAACATGGTTCTATAATGGATCCAGAGAGCTTCAAGCTGCCTATTCTGCATCCCCAGCCTCTCCATCTTAGGCAGCTTTTAACTTGGTGTATACTGCCATGAGAAGCATGTCTAACGAACGACCACCATGTGTGGGATGCTGACTGTGCCTGTGTAGCTGCAGTCTGTGCACCGTGGCCAGGGCATGGGCTGTGGGAGGAGTCACTGGGAGAAGGGATCACAGCAGTAGTGAGGAGGCTGCGAACCTTCCCAGGTGTTGGCTCATGTCTGGATTGAGGAAGTTGGCTTACAGTCTCAAGGATGGATGAGCCTTCTAACCTAGGAAACATCACCTCTTGGATCCTGCTAAGCACCAATAATTACAGAGGGACAATTCAGTCACTTATGTATGTGAGTATAAACATACAGTGTGGGTAGCTAAAAAGGTTAGGCTTGCTCTTTTGGTGAATTTTGAAAATGGTCCTGTTCTTACAGTGTTACAGTGCTACCAACCAGTCTTTTACATCAGAAGGTAATCAAAATTTGAATGGACTTATACAGCCCAAAGCTGGTGGAGTTCCTAGCTCAGAGTTAAGGCATTGAAAGGCAGCCCCAGTGCCTTGCCTAAGAAGGGCAGAGGAGGAAGAAAAATCACTTGTCTCTTCTCTCCTGCCCCAGCTTGTGTCAGTCTGTAAAGATAGGCTCCTAGGTTACTTTAGGATGGAATGGACTCTGGAGGCCATTTGGTCCAGCTGCCTGCTCAGAGCAGGGCTGACTTGGATTGGGGCTGCTCAGGGCCTTGGCCAGCTATGTTTTGTATATTTTCAGGGATGGAGGGTCCACAGCCCCACTGGGCACCTGCTCCAGCGTTTGAATGTGCCCACTGGGAGCACTTTTTTCCTAGTACATGATCAGTTTCCAGTGATGAGAGAGAAGCTGAACCAGGCAGTTTTTGGGGATGTGCAGTGTGATGAACATTCAGATCCTCTGGCCTAGTGAGTGGGAAAGGGGAATGTAGGAGCCCAGGAATTGTTCTTGATTGCAGGACCAACAGCTGGAAAATAAGAGCAGTTGATATTCCAAGTGTGTAAATATGCATCTCCTCTGATGGTGCCATTGTACCGCTGTGTGTTGTGTTCCTTGTGTCAGGCAGCTCTGGGGAGGACAGCCATGCTTGAAAGTGCCACGCGAGCATCACAAGGGTTGGAGTGTGTGTGTTTGTATAGATATAGGTATAAAACCTTTTTATTTTTTTAGTTATTCTAGGCCCAGCTTTGTTACATTCCTCCTCTCAGAATAGGGCTCTACATACTAAAACTTACCTCGCAGCAAAATTGGAGTCCTTTTGTTTTCTGCTGTGATGTGTCTTTGCATTAGCTGAACGGCTGATAGTGAAGACAAAGCCGTAGGAGGAGCTGCATTAGCAGCATGAGATGGCCGAGTTCCCAGTCTGTTACTACTCTCAGCTGTGCTTTAAGCTGCTTTGTCCGTGATTCCTCATTGACTAACTAGTTCACATTGAAAGGCTTTAACCTTGCTTTAAAGTGTTTATGTGCAAATAGGAGTTTGAGAATAGAATTTTTCTGTGAATACAAGTATTCTGTGCTTTGGCACGACCACTGAGGAAGTTTCATGCACACACGTGTGCAAAGTCTTTCTCTCTCTTTTGGATTGCCTTGTGGTCAAATGTGGCTGTCCAGCAAGATTTTATTAATTCTGTTGCTGTAGCATCTCACCCTGTCTGTCCCCCTTTAAATGGGAAAGCTTACAACTCATGGTCTGGTTCTTATTTTCTGTGACCAGAGACTGAAAAGTGCTGGTAAGGGTGTGAGAAGGAAACAAGATACAGAGCAGAATTACCTGCACCTTGTCCACTCGTGTCTTGTCTCTTCTTTCTCTTCTTTTGGTCCCTTTTCCATCTCCTGCTTTGCAGGATCATCTCTGTTAACCATGTCACTTTGCTCGTGGGCTTTTTCTTCATCTCCTGCACTTGGCAGCATCCATACCATCTGTCATCCTCCTTGCTTCCTCTGTGCCCTGACCTGTGATCAGTTTAACACTTCCCATGCTAGCTGTCTGTGTGCTGTTCAGTGCACAGAACAGTACTCATACTCTTGCCTTCTGTCATGGCGATGTGATAACAGAAAACCTTCAGCTGGTTTTATGTGGGGCGACAGATTGAGAAAAGGCACAAGAGGGAGGGAATAAGCTGAGATGAGGACTTCTCATTGTCATAAATAAGAACCGCTGCTCCTTGAAGCAGAGTGTTTCTTTGGCTTTTCCTCCAAGCCACTAATTAAGCTTGAAAAACAATTAATTGATCATAGTAGTGTAAATGTTTTGTGAGTGTTTCCAGTTCTCTGTAGTTTGAGTAATCTGCTACTATCAGTGCATCTCCCTAAATGGTGAACCCTTCTGCAGTTCATTCCTCCTGGCTCTGCTGGTTCACGTCTGTTGGATTGTTCATCAGCCTGTGTAGTGTAATATCTGTAATGCACGTTTCTTTTAAGTGTTATTGGGCTTTTAACTACTACTGTTGTGTCATGGTTTAAGATCAGTGGCCATGCCACTGTGCCAGGGCCGTGCTGGTCAGGGCGGGGGGCAAGAGAGAGCGGGCTGTGCGCTGCTTCCTTCTGAAATACATCATTCACAAAGCGCTGATTGGCTTGGCCTTGGTCAGAGGTGAGTCCAAGATTTGGAGCCAGGGGAGCTGCTAGCAACTTCTTACAGGAGGTCTCTCCATAGCCCCTCCCCTGCTACCAAAAAAACCCCAAAGCCTCATAGAAACTCAATACTTACTGCTTTTAGCTGTGTAGAAGACTTACATTGGAAGTTGAGGCTTCTCTTTACAAATGCAGAATCTTTACCAACAGGACTTCCCTGTGGAGTTACAGGTGTTGCTAACTCCGAAATCCTGCTTTGACAGATACAGACATGTATATACCTGGAGTTAGTGCTTGCACTGGTCAAGGTGGGAGCTGTATGCTGTCAGCCACTCTGTTCTGTCTGTTTTCAGATAGGGAAGATCCAAAATGGCACAAAATAGAGAACCTGAATGACAAGAGCCTAGAAATGTGCACTTGCATGTTTCAAAACATTTTGAGGTAAATGGATTATCTTCAGTGCTGACCTTTATTACCTGCCTTTGGGGCCAAGATTTGCATCTCACTGTTGGAAAGATTCTTTCCTTGAGATTTAAGAGTACACTGATGTTCTTAGTTAAGCTCATAATTTACTCTCTCATCGTTTTTTTTCCTATTTCCTTTGCTCTTGCTACATCTTTGTATTAGATTGTTACAGGAAGAACAATGTGAATGCTGAAAAGTGCTTTTGTCAACTAATGAGCAGCAGCTAGTGGAGAGATGGCACGTTGCTGCCTTTGTCAGCTAACGAGCAGCAGATGGTGCAGATTCAGAGGATGGCACAGCATCCGTGCTAAGTGCCTGGCATGACAGCAGCCAGAATTAGACGTACCGAATACCCAGAAGTCTGGATTTCACTTCATTGCTCTTCTGAGAGCCATTTCTTACCTGCCAAGTTTGTGTGTTCAGCCATGAGCAAATAGTGGCACACAGTAAATACAGTGGCCAGCTGTGTTAATCCAAGGACTAAAGAATGTAGGCTGTGGGCTAGAAAAAAATCCTCTGCAAGGATGGCCCTGGGCTCGTGTGTTCTTGTTTTGAGAACTTAAGTGCTGCCAATGCACTTCTGCACTGGCTAAGAGCTGGCCTCTGTAGAAACACCTAGAACTGTGGTAGTAAAAAGCTCATTTCATTACCGGCAATACATCATCATCAGACTTTGCTCTGGTTGTGCTTCAGAGTCTTTTTGGGCAAGTCTTCTCCATGAGGGAGAATGTGTTCTTTTAATGAAGTGCTGCTTGAAAATGGTCCATTTTAACTAGCATTCCTCAGGCAGGCATTGAAGCCACCTGCTGAGAAGGCTTCTGCTAAAGGTCAGCTTCATCTCTTGCCTGAGACACGTGTGCTTGCAGGGGACCCCTTGCAATCAGAACTGAAGGGTTTATAATGTCTGCAGTCCTGGGGTGCACTCAGCATGGTGTGGTGAGCCAAGCTTTTCTGGAGTCCCACACCAGCGGGATGACTCTCATAGACCTGAACACTGACTCACATTTGGGCAGTTGAGAAACCAGTTTAATGCAGGTGTCTAGCGGATCTGGTGAGAGCCTTTGTGTGTCAGGGAACTGAAGCCCTTGGAGCCCATGCCGAACCAGGGTGCTGGTGACAAATACCCTAGGGACTCCTACATCTGGGAGGCTATATGCATGCTGCAGTGCAAAGATGAAGCCCTGTGAACTTAAATTTTTGTTTTAGGTTTAATTCCTTAAAAAAGTGTTTTTGGGGGATTAATATGTGGTGAGAGTGTTTTCTGATCTGTGTTTTTATGATTGTAACCATACTTCTATTGTTGTTTTTGCAAGCATTTTTAACTGTCTTTGGCAGTTGGAATAGTATTTAAGATAGTGCTGCAATTACCTGTACAGTGCTGATATGTTGGCATATTAATCCTTGATTTCATCTTCTCTTATGTGTCTCTTAACCATGTTCTTGATTTTACCCTGTAGAGTTTGAACTGTGTGTTGATATGTAATAAAAATACCCTATTTGTTCACATTGCATTCTGTGTCCATCATTTTGATGTTGGGTGTAGTTTTGAGTTCGGTGCAATCTCTCTAAATGCACAAATGTTTTGTATAAATGCTTTATAGGCTCAGAGGACTTTATAAATCTTACGCTGTCATCAGGAGGTGGAGTGAAGGGGTGGGAGATGTGGCACAACTAGGCTTGCATCATTCAAAGTGTTTCTGTCTGCACACTTGCTCTTACTCTTCGCTGACCCTGCACTGGTGAGGAATTAGATGGGGTAAGCAATATCTTGTAGTTTCAAGATGCAGCCCACGATAACCATTTTTAAGTTTTCCCCAAGGTTTTCTATACCTTATTATTCCATCTCCAATGTAAAAACTACAGACTAGACGAGTGTTTACTGCTCCCTCTGGTGTTCATTTGCAACAGGTTTTACTGCTCGGTGTGTTCAGGATCGGAGAGGGTGGGAAAGTGTTTGTAACAATTACACAGAGTTGTGCATGAGGGATAAGGAGTCTTTTCACAGGAATGCCGAGTGAAACCCACACTCTTCAATTAGCAGCCTGGGTTTCCCGGGTTATGTGAAGAATCTTTTCCAGTGCTTGAAAACCTTTTAGTTGGGAAACTGAAACACAGAACAAAGGCAGATTGGTTAAGTTTTCATCTGTAGACTGGTACTTCAGGTGCATTTTGTCTGACTTAATTACATCCAGGTTCTACAAAAGAGGTAGTTTCTGAAGACCTGTATATATTAAAAGCTTCTCAGCATCAGAATGGGGGAAATTACTCAAAAAAAGAGAAAAGCCCACTGAAACCAAAGCCGTGCAGAGGAAGTTATTCTGTCATTGGAGAAGCTCTCGAGTGCAAGAACTCCTACACTGCCACTGCAGCCCACAGGAGGAAGGAGGAGGATCGAGTGAGAGCTGCGTCAGCTTCAAACCCATGCCGTATGCCTGGAAGCCTCAGATGAGGACTGTTGGACTGCCTTGTCCTACCTACTTTGACTGGGGGTAGATTGCAGAAGGTAGCCTTCAGATTTGTTGCTGTTCACTACTTTAAAAATATAAATTCATGGAGTTTGCCCTTGAGCATGCTCAGAGTCAGCTCCAGAGGAAGATCACAAGCTAGGATTATATTAGGGTGCATTATGTACCTATGCTTTTCCCTCTGTAAGTCCCAAAATTAAAATGGAGGCACAGACAGCTATTTAATGACTGATTATCATGATCGTACAGTTACTACAGCTGAAGATACTTTGCTTGAGTTTAGCCACTCGACAGAGTCACTCTAATGAGTGCCTTTCATGTACAGGAACAGAGGGCACAAAATAGCTCCAGCTTCTCTCCTTTTAAATGCTAGGCCTTGGAGTCAACAAGCAGAGCTCGGTACACTGAAGAACAAGCTGTAGCATTTTGTTAATAAAGTGCCCTGAAGAACAAGCTGTAGCATTTTGTTAATAAGAAATGTCTGCACAATTCAGAAGTAATGTCGGTAAAATCTAGGGATTGTCTAGACTAGCTGAGATCTCCCAGAAATACAGCAGATTATAATAATGTGAGCTCAATAGCTGTGAAGTGTGTGTTGTATCAAAGATCACCACATTTTGGAAAAGATTAATAACTGAGTAATGAATACTTGCAAGTAAGTGATTTAGCAAACTGTCACTGAAAAAAGTGATCTCCAGCATCAAAATCACTTTGTCACCTTTGAGGATTTTCTCTTATGATTCTAGCAACATTCAAAAGTATTAGGGCTGAGCTTGTACTCTTTTTAGTTCATCAAATCTATACTTGCTACTTTGGGAGGCGTGGAGTGGCTGTGGCTCATGGTACTCACCAGAGGCTTGAGTGGCTGTGAACTTTGCTCGGTGTGTGCCATTTTGGAGATGGTGACAAGCCTTTGCTGCAAATGGATGTGTCCAAGGATAGCTGAATGGTTGATACAAGAGTCCGTGAACGCAGAGGACAACACAGGCACAGGGAACAAGATAGAAGCATAGAGATAAATATAAAAGCAGTATGCTAAAGTAACTAGGATAATTACAGCAACTTCAGTAATCTAAAAAACTGCTTTCCTGTTAAAATTGATGTGAAATAGTGGAAGTGTGGGGCTTGTGGGCTTGGTTATTTTTGAGAGTATGAACTGAGAATTTAACTCCTCCTATAAGCAGGACTAGCTGTCTATCTTTGTGGTGCCCCACCTTACGCTGCATCTCCATAGTGCATTTTGAATGTCTATGGAGCAAGCACACGACTGTAAGGAAACCTGTAAGTAGGTGATTTTTTTTTTTTAATTGACTGTTTATGCTGGGAGGGTTGTGTTGTTAATATATGGAAGGAGAAAATATAACGGTAGGGCCAGAACTAAGAAAGAGAGAAGCGTTCTGCCAGAGCTTGCACCGTGGAAGGCTCATGGCAATGAAAAGCTGCAGTCAGAGTAGATGTGTGTTTATGTGAATGCAGTAAGCACGGTCATGTGCCAGGATTCCAGGCTGCCAGGTGTTGTGCAAACAACAATCTTTAGTGGTTCTGTTCTTTATATTATAAATAATATCATATTTTATAATAACGTTCAGTAATAATTTGTGTAAAAGTCTAATGAAATTGACCCTTTTTTCTAAATAGCTACTGGATTGACCAAAAAGTAATTGTGTTTTTGTCTGGGTAAATGAAAGGTGATTTTTTCATGGGAAACAAAAACTGTATTAAACAACGTAGCGTCCATTTTGTTCAGTTACCCTTTGCCATCTTTCAGGCCACTTCACGATTCCGTGCTCAAAAAAATTCTTAGCTTTTATTGGCAAAAACCAGTTCC
>NW_010195516.1:0-29776 GCF_000695765.1 Mesitornis unicolor
TGGGTGGGTTGGTTGGTTGGTTGGTTGGTTGATTTGTTGGTTTGTTTCTTCAGCTGCCTTGGCTCAAGGGAGCACGGACCAAACGGGAATCTCAGGGGTGCTGTGTCCTTCTCACGCAAACCTGGTTTCCTCTTCTTTTCCTCCCTTCGGACATGGGAAGAGCTCACTCCTGTTTCCCCTTGCACTCCTCCCTCAGCACAAGCAGGCAGTGCCTGCAGTCGCTGCTCTTGCTGACAGTGTCTTGGACCGGAGAAGAGCTGCAGAAGTCCCTGCTGCATCTGCCACATCTGTTCTGCTCTCACGGGTCTCGAACAAAGCCAGGTGCTGTGGGGCAGAGCCCAGCACGGATCTGTCCTTCAGGGACAGCCCAGCAGAGACGGTGTCTGGGACCGGAGAAGAGCTGCAGAAGTCCCTGCTGCATCTGCCACATCTGTTCTGCTCTCACGGGTCTCGAACAAAGCCAGGTGCTGTGGGGCAGAGCCCAGCACGGATCTGTCCTTCAGGGACAGCCCAGCAGAGAGGCTGCTGTCCCCCAGCCACGGCCCGGAGCGGTGGCCTCCAGGGACAGGAGGTGACCCTGTGGGCAGGGCTGGGTGTCCCGGGGTGACGGGAAGTAAGGGAGGACCGAGGGGAATCTCCTGGTTTGTGGATTGCCAGCACTGGACAGCTTGTCTTTGCTGCATCTCTCCTCCCTCCCTATCTCCTCCTTTTTTTTTTTTAATTCAGAACAACATATTGAGAGCTTTGATTTGGTTTTGTTCTTGCTTTTGTTTTTCCAGAGCCGTGAACATGTTTTAGACATTCATAATGAAACAATTTAAGAAAAAAAAAAGAAGGAACAGAAATAACCTCATATAAAGTGGCAGGAGAAAACCTACCATCAGCAACGTGAGTGCCTTGATGACAAGGCACACGCAATGTCAGTGTGTCACAAACACTTTATTTGCTTTGTCTGAGACCCCCTGGGTGGAGGGGGAGGTGCAGTGCATCCACTTCTGGTGCTGTGCAGAGGCTGCAGCGATCAGGGTCTTGAGGTTTGGGGCTGGGGTTGGGGTTGGGGTTGGGGTTTGGTTTGGTTTGGTTTGGTTTGGTTAGGTTTGGTTTGGTTTGGTTTCTTTCAGGGTAATTCTGGTGACAGTTTTACGATTGTCTTAAATCTGCTGAGCTTTTGATATGGTCTCCTACACGGAGCTGTGTGAAAAGGAACAATAATGAAAAGCCCAAACCCTCCCAGACTTCCCCCCTCACCCTTGGTGGATGTTTTCCATCGCTAACTGGCTGGAGGAACTGGGCTGCATCAGTTGCTTTGTCTTGCGTTCTTTTCCAGCCCATTGGCAGCTCACCTGGTAGAGACGCTGGGTTTGGAAAGCCTTGTTTGTGAGGAGGTGCTTACCGTGTGGCTTTTGGGCCCTGGGAACGAGGATCATTTCTGAACTGCCTAGAGAAGCAACTGTCTTTTGTCATGGTTATTGTTTGAGGGGATTAATAAACTAAACAACATCCTGTCAGAAGAATCCTCAGCAAAATGTTGATATTTTGTAAAAGAGAGAAGCAAAATTGTTTCTTCCCTTTTTTATTAAACAATAGCATAGGTTCAGACTGTTCTGGTGAGTCTTTAATTGGCACAAAAGGGCAGTTTAGCTTCATCTTAAGGAAGAGTTGTCAAACAAGCTCGAATTGTTTGCCACTCAGGAACTTATAGGGCTATATACTGTGATTTGCATCTTCTTTTTAGCCATTACCCAGTGCAGTGAGTTGCTTCATTGGCATGAGAAGAGCAACTAATGAGGACACTTACTTCCCCATCTCCAGTGCTATCTTTCCTTAACAGCAATCTGATTTCTGGGCTGGAGATGGCAGATTCAGGGCCCCGTGTGTTGTGTTCCTGTTCAGGTGCTGGGTGGCACAGCCCAGGCCTAGTCCGTGCCATTCCCTTTCCCCATCCCCTGCGTCTCTGGAGACTGTAAACCCCCGGCTCTTGTTTTGATCAGCACGTGGATGCTGTGGAGCATCTCGAATTGAGTCAAAGCAGCAAGAAATTGATTTTTGCAAAGAAGCCTCTTAAATGAAAGACTTCCATTGTGCAATTTATTTGTCTTTCAATCCATGCGGTAATTCACAGTAATTCCTTTAAATTCTGCTGTGTATCTCTTGTGTAACATCGTATTTTGGACTCCTCCTGGAGTGTATTTTGTAAAAATTATTTTCTACCTCTGAGTGTTTTCTGGGCTCCTTTCTCGCGGTTGGAGAGCTGATGCCATCCCGCGCTGCGGGCACCCGCTTGGTTCCGTGGTGTTCAGTGAGTGAGGTGTGTGCGTGGTACAGGGGGCATGCGGGCAGCCCTGGCTTTTCTGGCAGCGTAGTGACTTCTCCCAGGTACAGCAGCTGCTGGCGGCTGCAGAGCCTGGCAGGTCCATGGCCGTGAGCCGCTGGGCAGGAGCGGGTCTCCTTTTCTGTGTGGTTTGTTTTTTGCCCCTGCTTTGAAAACAGGCGGTTATTGAATACACAAGTAATTAAACTAGAAACCCTTTTAAAAATTCTATGTATTTGTTAAGAGAGAAGAAAAAACACCGATGAGAAGCCTCGTGCTGCCCCAGCAGGAGGTTTCTCCTGTAGGAATGAACTGGGCTCTGGGAGGGGCAGAAGGAGGCATGAAATGGGCTGTCCTGTCCTGTCCCCCTGCCCAAATTGAGGAGAGTGTCCTGGGGGAGCTCTGCAGGGCGAGGAGCGGTCACGAGTGACCGCACAAATACCCGCCTTGCCTGTGGGTGATTGCACGAGTCTTGCCCAGCCTGAAGTGCTCAGTGTAAACGCTGGCTAAAACCCATCAGAAGCCAGGGCGGTCTTCTGCGAGTTGTTAATTTAACCTCTTGTTCTAATCCCTCTCGTTGCACTGATGATTTAGTAGCAGCCCCAGAGGAGAGGGGAGCGCTGTTGTTCTTCACAGGTCAGGACCAGCGTTGCCGTTGTGTAGGAGGGAGAAGCCAAGGATGCTGGAGAGGACGGACAGAGTCGAGTGGGGCCACGTCTGCGGAGGGGAGCGCAGGGAGGTGACGAGGGGCTGCAGCAGCGTGCCCAGTCTGCTTTCCTCCGCGTTCAGAGCGTATGCTGGTGCCGTTCAGAGTAATTGCCGAGCCGTCTCCGTTTTCCCGGAGATTTCTTTTCCGGTTTGGTCAGTGGGACGCGGGACGTGCTGCAGGAGCCTGATTAGAGCAGAGCTGTCGGCACGGGGCTGGGTTCGGTAATTGGCACCGCACGGGTCCCCGTGCAGCCTGCCTGGCCTTCCGCAAGCCTTGTGTGTTTCCTCAGCGCCCCGTGTCCCTGCCCGTGTCTCCTGGTGTGGCACTGAGCAGAGCGCAGGCTGGCAGCTCCAGGGAGAAGCTGTAAAACCCGAGCAGTTGGCCATTTACTGCAAACAGTGCGCCAGCACGTCTTAACCTTTAGGTTCGCTGGGAGCAGCGGAGATCTGTCCTTCTGGGCTCATTGAAGTGCGCAGCAACCTTTTAACAGCAGCGGAGCCACAGCAACGCTGCCTGACGCCGCTTATTGATTCAAAGGGGACGGGGACACCCACGGCGAGTTCAGCTTCTGCTCTTTTATAGCACCAAATTAAAACTTCCTGGCAGAATAACAAAGAGTTGGACCTGAGTCTGCTCCACCACCTTGAGTGTGTGTGTCCCGGTGCTGCTGTCCTCCTGCGATGTCCCCGTGCTGGGTGGGTGCTGTGCGGGGCAGGGTCGTGGGGAAGGCTCGCTGGGGAGCAGCACCTTCGTCCTGACCACTGAGCCGCCAACCTTCCTGCTCCTGCTCCCTGCCGGTGAACGCTGTATTAAACACTTACTGGAGTCATCAGCAAAAAATGCCCCCCTCTGAAGGAGGCACCTGTTTTAATACCAGTAATTGAGAATTTTGCTTGAGAAACCTGAAGGGAAGTGATTTTTGTGAAAGCTCTCGATGGCTGTGTTGTGATGGCAATCCTTGGCAGGCTCCAGGCTTGTCGCCGTGTGGCTCCTCTGGGTGATGGACCATCGGTGTGTCCTGTACTGAGAGCAAACCAGATTCAGATTTAAGCTAAACGCTGCGAGTGGGTTACATTTATTATTCCTATGTTATTTTTTTAGAAAAATAATTACGTTAAGATCTATTTTATTTTATGGTCTCAGAAAGATGTGAAACCTCTCCTAAAGGAACTGCTTTTGTCCCAGATAACCACAGACCTTTCTGGACAATGGTTAATGCCGGAGGGGTTGGGGAGCTGTGGAGCTGGGCTGGGGGCTAGAGGGGCACTGAGCGTTTCAGTGCCAGTCTCCCAGTCCTAAAACGTCGAGCGAGCTGCCAGTATCGCAGGAGTGTGGGGTGATGTGATTAATGCTCGTGTAGTGCACACAAGTGTCTGTGGCGAATGCTCTGCTCCCACTGCACCTCTGAATTCCTTTGGCTGTTGTTTTTGCCGGCAGCGGGGTGGCTCTGACAGCCTGAGCCCCCGTTCCCGATGCCAGCGAGAGTGCTGCGACGCCCCCGCGCCGTCCGGGGGGACTGGAGCGGAGCGAGGAGCTTTGTTTGGATGGAGACAGCTTTTAGGTCTTGGGTTTCATTTTGTTGTTGTTATTGTTGTTTTCCAAATTCCCTTCCAATCCATCTGCTCTCCTGACATCCCTTTTATGTTGTTCAGAGGATGGGGAAGTAGTTGCATTGTGAGCGTGGTCAGGTCAAGCTCCTCACTTTTATCTTTGCTCTCTTGTAGGTGATGGGTATTTGGGGAATAAAATGCTAAAAGCAGGGTTTAACAGGCCTTTGTTTGCTCTTGTCCAGCTGTGCTTGAGACAGCAGCAGAGATGTGGAACAATAAACAGTGAAAGGAAGCAGAGATTTTAAACAGAACTGTTTCTTCTCTTCCTATTCTGGTCTTCCTGGAACCTGACACATTCTGCTTTCTAGTCCCAGCAATATTAGTAAAAATCAAAAGGCAAGGTGCATTCAGAGCAGTTGTGCCTTCTGCTGAATTTTTTTCACGCGTATACCCCCTCCTGTGTGTGTGTGTGTTTATGGGGGGTGTCTGTACGTTCTGAGCGTGCTGAAAAAGAACTAATTGTATTGAATGACTGATGCTTCTCATGTCACTGCATTTACTGCGTAATCCCCAGCAGTCCCCTGGGCCGCAGTGGCTGAGCCTGGGCTGTTGGGAGCACCGTGCCAGAAGGGGCTTCAGATCTCCGTTTCTCGCCTAAATTTATTTGTGGCTGTTTCATACCCACGCTGTTCGCCTGCTGCTCTGTGGGAGGCCGGACACCCTCCTGCCTGAGCCTTCTTGGAAAATCCCATGTCCGAGTCATACAGCAAATGCCAAAGCCTTGACTTTTTTCTGCTTGCCACTAATTAAACCTGTGTTCAGATGGGTGTGAAAGTCTGCGCCTTGGTTCGACGCGATTCGTAAGGATGTCTGCAGGAAGACTTCGCTGTCTCGGGTCACCGTGTCGAAATTTCCCCCCCTGGTTTTTGTCATTTGCTGTCTCATATTTTGTGAGCTTTCTTAGTCCATCCTGCAGCCCCTGGCAGTGTGGCATCACGGCGGTCCATGAAAATTAAGGAAGCTGGCCGAGAGCAGTGTTGTTCAGCCAGTTTTGTTACATGAGCCAGCTTTTAGTTCTTTACATATCGCATGCTGAGGTAAATCCTCAATTTAAACCCTTCTCCCTGTCAGCCTTAGCTGCTTGTTCTGCTCTGCCGGGCTCTCGTGAGCATCCCCGGGTGCAAGGGGAGCCGGGGACCGCAGCCACTGGTTCTCGTCCCGTTTGCTCCATCTCACCTTAAAAAGCCCAGGGGTCCTGTGTAATAAAAGAAAATTTCCTCACTGTTTTTGTTTCAGATCATAAATGCTAAGTACATAATATTGTGCTATCCCTTTCTTTCATCATTTTTTAAAATTTAATCTCCAAGTGATCTGCTGTTGGATGACTGCGGGCTCGTGGGAGCTGGTGTTTATCACCGGCTTTGTGGGGAGCTGTGCCGGCGCCAGGCGCTTCGGATGAGTTTTAAGGATGTTCAAGTGAGGCCGGGCTCTGAGGTGCATGTGCTTGTCCCCCCTCATCCTCTCTGGGCTTCCTACCCACCTCTCCTTGTGGGAAGTTACCCCAATTTCCCTTGGAAAATCTCCACCTACTTCAGAAACGCTGTTTTTAATAGCTGCGCTGTTCTTAATTTTTAAACCCCGAGAGTAGCTCTCCAGTAGGAATAGATACTGCAAAACAAAGCAATCAAAGGAAAGCTGTCCTACTCTCTGGGCATGTTTGGTTAGCGGCGTCTCGGGGGGATGCTGAATCTGGTTCTTTAAACTGATGCGTCTCCGCGGTGCGAAAGGCTGGAAAGTTGCAGCCCGCAGCATCTCTCAAACTCATCTGCAGCTCGTAATGTATATCGAATGGAGCCATCCGTTCTGCTGAGGAGCATCTAGCAAAAATAATGTAACCTATTCCACCCAAATAAATAAGTCTGAAAATAAATCTCTCATCGTACTGTCTTTATAAATATCTTTTAAATTGAGTATGAGTGACGAGATGTGGTTGAGTCGCTAGAAGAGCATCTCTGATAGCATTGGAGGAGCCTTTTCAGATAGATTTTATACCCCAATTGTCATTGCAGCTGTACGTACCCCTGCCGCCCGCCTTGCCCTTCGCTGGCTGCAGGTTTTAAAATGACAATTGATAGATTGAAGACGCAGATACCTCTGAGCGCTGCTTGGTGCTGCCTTGATTGGGCCTGAATTAGCTGGGAAGGGAAGAAATCTCCCTGGGCAGGAGGGGAAGGGATGTGGGCACCGAATCCTGGAGACATCTCCCCGTGCCTCCGTTATGGGCTGCAGGGGGCACGGGGGGACTGACCCGCGGCGAACACGGAACCGGCAAATCAGGCTGTCCATCCCCCGCCCTGAGCGGGGAGTCTGTGCATCCTTAGTAGATTTTCAAATGTTATTTAGCTTGATTGCAGCCTCTTTTTACAAAAGGAGTGAGGACACGGGTGTAAAAGATAATAGAACTATAAATTGCAAGACAGGTTCTTATGAAATCAGTAAATTATTCATTTAACAGCTCCGTGCGTGCTAATTTCATGTTGCTATGGCATCTCAAAATGGAGGAGGGAGGTCAGGCTGCGAAACACGGGGCTCACGCAAAATGCGCGGATCTTTGTGGCAGGCAGATAAGGCTGCGCACAGCCTTCAGCTGGATGATAAATTGCCTCTTTATCTGGCGTTGTCCAGGGAGATGCGAGGCAGACAACAGAAAGAGATGTCTCACACTAGCTAATGTTTTTTGGAGTTAGACCAAAAATCACACATTTCGGTCTTGAAATCTGTTTAAATATGCTTTGTCTTAGTGGCATCTCTTCTCGGTGTCTCTGGGGACAGACAAATCACAACACAGAAAGCTAACTTTCGGGGCTCCTGTCATGCTGGTGTTACTGCTCTCTGCTATTTCTGGTGGCCGGCGAAAACTCCTTGTGGAAAATGGATTTTCTTCCAGCTACTGTTTCCAAGAAGGGAGCACTGTGTTCTCTTGGGCTTGGGGGTGGTTTGGAATTATTTATTAATGGGCAGAAAAAAATGCTGTGTTCCTGTTGCCTCTCGTGCCGTGCTGCCCTCGCTGCGCGAAGCAGCGCTGGTGGCAATGGCTCCTGGGTCGGAGGGTGGGATGGGTGCTCACGTGTCTTTGAAGCCAAACATCTCGGAACGTGACTGCCACTCGGTTTCACTGCAGAACCCTTGTTTTTGGAAAGTGTGAGGCTTTTGAGCTATCTTGGGTACAGCAGCCAGGCAAGATGAGTTTTATAGTCTGTCTGTGTCTTAACAAAAATCTGAGTGTTTCCTAGAGAAATGGGATGCAGGGACAGAGCGAATCCACCGGGATCAGAAAATCGAGGTATATTAAGACAGGACTCCAGACTGGCATCTTCCCTTTCCCTGGTGCCTCTGCGCTTCGTACGAGTTCCCAGCACTGAAGCAAATCTGGGAGACTTTGGTATGAACGGCCAGAAGCCGGTAAGGCTGCGTTACCCAGAGGGGGACGACAACCGCTCCACCACGGTGGTGTCTGTGCCTCTGTGCTGGGTTAATTGAGCCCACTGTGAATGTTCAGGAGCACAGGTAGCTGGTTTTTTCCCCAAGACACCAAGTGCAGCGAATATCAGCGTGCACATGGGGAAGTATTTGTGGTCTTGTGCACCGAACAGTCCTAAGTCTTCCTGCTGGCACACATGCTAAGTGCTGCTGCACTTCAGGTAAGAAGATAATGATCACATCATTAAGACACTACTAAAGCTGGCATTACTTGTTAGGTCAACATATTGATCTTGACATTACGCTGCACGATGTTTTTTAGATAATGCCTGTCCATCCCGCCTCTTGCTCAAGGAAGAGGAGAGGAGACAGGCAATGCAGAACTAAAAGCAACTTGACACAGGTGTTTTCCGCAAAATAAAAGCACTTTGCTCCTTAAAAGATTTGTTCTGCTGCAAAAGCTCCTGCCCTGTTGCTGCTGATTGGATTACCGGCAGATTTCCTTTAAGGCGATAGAAATCCCAAGGGAATGGCTGGGCTCGTGGGCAGATAATTTGGTTGTTCTAAAAACAGGCTCTCTGCTGGCCTTGTGGTGGGAGGCCGTGCTGAGCTGCGCTGGGGCTCGGCCTGGTCGTGCCTGCAGTCGTGCTGGGTGCTGCAGAGGGCACTGCAAGGGCTCCCGCAGTGACGGGTGCCACAGCTGGCCAGGGCCTGTGCTTGTCGTGGGCACCCATGGCACCCACAGGCTACTGACCATCCGTCCTTTACCTCCACAAATTGCCTGCCTGTAACTGCACGGCTTTCCTTCGAAGCTTGGTATATGTTTGCATTGTTCCCGCGTTCTGAGCATATTAGAAATCTTGGAAATGCCCTGCCTATCTTGCTGCAGAAGAAAACACCTCTCACTTTTTAATAAATTTCTGCTTGTCTTGTTATCTCTTCCATATTGAAGCTGTCCAAGCCAGTTTTTCTCATTTTATTGGGCTCTCTTTATAGCATGCTACTTAAAGAAGCATCTTGTAAGAACAGCAGTAATTTTGCTTTATATATGTATGTCTGTGTTTTATATCACTGAAGCTTTATTTGGTATTTTAATCTGAGCTTACCGACTGCTCTTTTTAAGGACATTTAAATCAAAAGTGGTAATTCAAAAATGCACGGTGGTTTTCAGTCCCTGACTTGCAGAGCAGCAGTGCTTACACCAGCACTGAGCTAGTTTAGTATCCCTCTCTAAATATATTTCATTAAGGATGGTCCATATGGTGTGTCAGGGAGGAGGGGAATGCAGAGCAGAACCTGTGTCTGCCAAGGAAAACTGTTTTGATCTAATGTTCAGCGTAGTACAACTTTAGGGGGGGGAAATAAACATTGTCAGATGGGTGCTGCCAAATCTCACGATTTATCAAGAATTTCAGGCTGTTCAGTGATATTTTTTTTCCTTCCGAATACTCCAGTTTCTGGAGCCTTGTGATTTACACAAGACTGTTCATTTTCATTTTTAAAATGTGTTGTAGACGACAGCCTCAAAACATGGAACCAGGAAGCTCCAGTGTCAGCAGGTTAATAAAATCCTCGACTGTTTGATATTTAAAATCTGGTGGCTTTTTAAGTCTCCTGATTTGGAGGTGGTGGGTTGTGGAACACCAGAGTCTGTGTGAAACAGGAACCAGGAGCAATGTCACTTCTCAGGGATATGAGATAGATTTATTTATTTTGACCATTTTCAAGGTAAATCTGTCTGATTTCTGTTCTCTTTTGAGTTCCACTGCCTTCACATGCTGCTTCTGTTTTATCCCAGAAAAGCAGTGAAGGAGCTGTGCAGGTGCTGGTGTGGGCACACAGGGGCGGTGGGCGCTGCGTCTTCAGGAGTAAACCCAACATTTTCTCATGGTTTCCTTTGGTTGAACTCATCTTTAATTCTTTAACATAGCCAGTGAAGTTTTCCAACTTTGTCTAAAGTTAATTCACACTGATAAACAGAACCTCCTGTCACTAAAATGTACGGCGTTTTACACCTTTCGGGCTTACTCCAGGAAACGTTTGGAAGATGCCACCTAGTTAGAGTCTGGGGAGCTGTAGGACCTGTTTTTGAGTTTCTGACACTTGAGACAGCTGTGGTTTTGATCCTTATGATCTCCCTGGGCGCCCAACGTGTAGATCTAGGATGTCTGCAAATCCTGCGTCAAACCAGAGGAGGTCAGTGACAAATGGGGGTGCGAGGGGGTCTGCAGAGAGGGGTGCGGCAAGAAAGCTTTACCAAGGAAAGGTCTCACAGAGCTGGCTCTGAAAGGGATGGTCAGAGTCATTCATTCATTTTAAACCTTGACTCTTGTGGTTTAATTTGACCTTCAGAGTGGTGAACCGGGTCGGAGTCTACAGCAAAATGTGTCTAGGATGGCAGCAAACCTGAAAGATGGAGCCATTCACAGTAACTCTACACGGTGGTCCCTGAAATCAGCTTTCTTGCAATGACTTGCTGGCAGTCAATCCAGAACAACTTAAAAACGGATAGAAAAGAATGATGTTTCCTACTGGCGATGCAAAGTTGGGAGAAGCCGAAAGGGCTGTATCCCGACGGGCAGCAGCGTTGGTCACTTCAGCAGGCGATTTGCAGAGAAATGTCACATCTCACTCGGGCTGTCAGTGAGCTTAGGGTAAAATATGGGGTCTGTTTTTAGCATTACAAAATGTCCCTTTATGGTAGTTAAGTGTTATAAATCAGTAACAAGTAAATAAGGGAAAATATTTGTCTCCATTACCTGTATTCTCCTGGCATTAAAGTGCTGGGAAAGCCCTTGGGGGTGGCGGTGAGTGTGCAGGAAGGAAAGCCGCCACGTTTCCTTGTTGTTTGGTACATTTTGGCTAATCATTATAGAAGTTCCTCCAAAGAGTCTGCCAGGCTCTCACTGAGCAGGGCTGAAGGAAGGGGGTGATGAGGGGGGTTACAGAAAAGGACAAATTAATGGGCACCTCGAGGAGGAGGAACCCTGAGGCCTGCACGTCAGGGGCGGTTTTACTTCTGGTGCTTTCCTCCTCCCCAGTTTGTTGTGGTCGTACCCACTTTTTTTTCCTCTTTGGGTTAGCACTGAGTTTACTGTATTGAAACAGATTTTACAGGAATAAAATGGGGAAGATTGCAGTAGAAAGTGAGCAGAGTGCAAGGAAAGAGGGACAGCAAGGCCCTGTGTCCTCTGGCCGGGCAGCAAGGTTAAAGCCTGGCCCCCTCAGCCCGCTGTGGGTGCAGTTGCGAGATCAGCACTGCACAACGTGCTCATGGAAGGGGCATAAATCTCATTTCTCAAGGCAGTTAAAACTGGGTTAGCAAAAGCACGAGTGAAGCACAGTAGCAAACACTCTTGTCTCAGCCTCGTGGGGCTGGGACGGAGCCTTCCACTTTTTCTTAAAACCATTGCCCAGCTTGCAGCCAGCACTTGAGCAGGCACTGGTACAAATGTGTGAGTCTTTTAGGTTCTTGTTTCTAGGTTATTTTTCTTTCTTTTTCTTTCCCCTTTTTTTCCTTTTCCCTTTGCCTGTTTTAAGCGTTGGCAACAAAACAAATGCTCTGGTTACTGCGGTCCTTTATCATGTAATGTTTTCAGCAGACACTCAAGAATTAAATATGTACAATTTCCATAATACTGATTATCCCTGTTTAAGAGGGTATTAATTTCTGTTGCAGTAACAGCCGCGGCGCTGAGCACCGCCAGCCCACTTTCCCCTCTGTGCCCGAGGCTGGGGTTCACCATGAGCCAGGATTTGGCCCGAATTGCCCAGCACCGCTTTTGGCCCCGCAGCTTGGCAGGGAAATGCATTTTTGGGGAAAAAGGGTTGCTGTGGCACAGCCAGCCGGAGACAGGGAGTTGGGTTCCTGGTTTAAAGCAAGCCGCCTCTGTCACTTCTGATACCTTCTGGGTTGTTGTTTTTTGTATGCAAAAACACAAAGCACAATTAGAATACAGTTATATATCCTCATAGTTATTAAAGCTTGGATTAACATGACATAAAGTTTTGTCTGGGGAGCCTTTTGCTATGGCTCAGGGAGCATTTTTGTGTGACAGTAATAGGCTGCAGTTAATATACTTGAATGATACCCGAATCTATGGAATAAGACAGAACAAAGGGGGTTTATTTGAAGCTGAATTACAAAGGTGGAATTATCATTGGGAACAATCCACTGAGATCGCAGCTTAATTATTGTATCTCGTGTTATTTCAGCATGCTGAAGCATAGTCAGTGAAGCAAAGTTAAAAAAATACAAATACACATCTCAGAAGGACATCTTGTCAGTCATGCGGGATTGATGTGTGGGCCTGTCACCTTCTTCTTAACACCAGAACCCTCTCTTTGCCCGTTTTTGCAGTTTGTTTGATTTACCGAGCCTGTTTGCCGTGATTCAAGAGTCTCTTGTAACATTTCTGGGAGAGATTCATCACCGGGACATAATCCATTCAAATAGCTTTTGGACGAGAAATAAAGATGTGTTTGAAGCCAGGAGGTTTCATAAAATGTTCAAAGGCAGCTGTTGGGCCCTGGAGAGGAAGAGAAGGGAAAACCTCGTTGTTCTCCAGGGCTTGGGGGAGAACAAGGGGAAAAGGTGGAAGCTGTGGTGTGAATCCCGTTCTTCTGGATGGGAGCGGGTGCAGGCAGGTTGCGAGGAGAAAGAGCAAGCTTGGGCACGTGTGTGTTCATGTGTGTGTTCGTGTGTGTGTTCATGTGTGTGTGTGCGCAGGGTGAGGCACTTGGAAATGGCAGCTTCAGAAAACGCTTGCAAATACGTTGGAATATTCCAAATATTTTGGAAGATTCTTGTAAGTACACGTTGTTTTGGTCAACAGCAAAAATAAGCCACCCATTAGAAGTTAAAAGTCAGACCGAAGTGTCTGAAATGTAATTCTGCGGTTTTGCATTAAAGCCGTATGTAACACTATGCAGTAAACAGGGTGCCCTGTTCTGTGGTAGCATGGGGGGTTTCGATCAGGGTGTTCGGGCTATTTTTTGGTTTTACCCCTGCTCATTTGATGGGTCGGGGCAGCTTCACCTGAACACGACCAGTTTCCCCATACCCAGAAAAGATGCATTAAGGAGGGGACAGCAGAGCCCTCCATGTCCCCAGGGAAAACGTGCCACGAAAAGGGCACCTTACTGTAACGATGAGATCGAGTTTTAACGAGCGAGGATGGCATCTGTGGCCAGATGGTCCTTTAATGGCTGAAATGGTCTTTCCCCGGTGTGGGGGTGCCCCTGCCCGCAGCCCCCCGTGCTGCCCACCCGCCGGGGAGCCCTTGCTCGGTGGCTTTTGGCCGTTGTCAGGTGTAGGGCGTTCTCCTTGTGTTTGTACGTGAAGTTAACCCTCTGCTCTGAATGCCCATTGTATGAATAGTAAGGGTGGAGGAGGACCCTCTTTTTGAATCTTCATCTATCAACTGCAGAAAATGATTTCTTTTTCACAGAAATCATTTTGATGGTTTTAGTAGCTGCGGGAGGTTGAATGGCTTCAGCGTCGTTTTAAACAACAAAAAAGGCCTCATGACAGAAAACACTGGTTTTTTCTGCGGTAGGCTTTAAAAGAGTGGTAATGGAGTTCCAGAAATCTGGGTACAGTGATTGTGGCTGTGGTCCCCGTGCTGTCCAGGGGTAATTAAAAATTGCAGCTGAACCTTGGTTTCTAATGACTGGGGGAGGCTCTGTCAAACTGATGAGAGCTCACGTTGTTGACACGTGTAAAACTCAATTTACCCACCAAATAACCGCGGTTCATGGGCATTAAATCTCTCCAAACAATGTGACACCGGGGCACAGCGGGACGCTGGCACTGGAGGGGTGGGAGAGGGGCCGAGGTGCGAGCGGAGCTGTGTGGAGCCGCAGCCAGCGGCGCTAATTGCTTTCTTTTCAATATTGTATTCAGCAGTAATAGCCTGCTCTCCTCCTGGATTGCCTTTCCCAGCATTTATTACAGCGCGCCTCGGAGAGTGGGAAGGGGTGGAGCCGAAGGGAAGAAAATCAAGGTGGTGCTTCAAAAATCCATCCTGACAGCCCCAGCCGATGGTGGAGCCTGTGCTCCCTGATTGAGCTCAAATTAAAGGGGGACGGGCTGCAGCAGCGGCCCCAGCTCCTGTGTTGATCCGAGTGGCATTTTGTGCCCCGTGCTCCTCATTTTGTGACACCCCTGGGCCACGAGCGGGCTGGGTGGTGGGTTATGGCGGTGATTACTGCCAGAGGTTACCGTAACGGTGCTTTTCTGCGGGGAACGGGCTTAAAAGTGCGTGCCCAGGAGCAGAAATCGGAGCTCCTGCTTCGCTCTCTCGCAGGCGGGCGATGCGCTGCAGTGCCAGGGGTGCAGGGGTGCTCCCAGCTCTGGCTGGCTCGGGGCCGGGGCAGAGTCTTGGCTTTTCAAGCGAATTGGGAAAGCAAATCCAGGGACTTGCTTTCTCCCAGTTTTACCACTAATTTGTGACGGTGGGGAAGGAGCTGGCAATGCGGCTCCTTTCTTGAGCGCAGCAACGTGCGGCTCTTGTTCCAGCAAGGTCTGAGTTGCAGGTGTTTTTTCCAGAAATCAAAAAAATCCCTAAATGTAAAAATGTAAGTTGTGTTTGATGTGGGGTTGAAGGACAAGAGTTCTCCTTTGAAGAAGTAGCTCTGGAAAAATATTCTTTAATATGCAAGTCAGTCTATGAAAAGAACAATAAAAGGAAAAAGGATCTAGCAGGAAATAAAATGAAACTTTTTTTCATTACAGTCAAGGGAAACTTAGATGAGTTTTTCTTTGCTAATAAACTACACTGTTTCATTTTGCAGCTGAGCCTTTTGCTGAAGCTGACTGTGACAATTGTTCATACTTTCTTTTTTTTTAAACTCTTGGCAATAAAAAAAGCCCTTCATGCATCAGGAAGCATGGTAACGCAGTACTTGTCTTATCTCCACACTTATTCAGCAGGTATTTACAAAGGGGCAGCAGCAAGCTCTTCAAACTCGATGCTGTGACTTTCCTCAGGACGTCTCTTAATCAGATCCCTTTACCTGTGTCCTGTGCCGGGACTGAAAATCCCTTGTTTTCTCATGAACAGGGTTTTTCTCAATATGCTGTGTAACAGGCAGGGCTCTCGGCTGGTTTTTGCTGTATGGCTTAAGGACACGGACTGAAAGCCGTACAGTGCAAAAGCCCTGTGCTTTAATGCTGTGTGGTTTTACCCTCCAACGTGGCAGAGGTGTGTGATCGGGTCATTTCTCCGTAGGCTTTGTCACTGGGTGAGCGGGAACTTGTTCTTTTCTGCTCAGAGTATCGCAGGGATGCAGTGGATCATGGTTTGCTAACCAGCGGGTCCCGCAGGTCCTCATTCTAGAAAATGCTTAAAAGAAAGGTGTGCAAATGCTGATGTTTTCTTCAGAAACCACATCTTGGAAGGGCTTAATTAGACGTAACCATGTGCTTGAATTGAGCCATGCTTAATGGTAGTTTCCATTTATAAGGACTTGTTCCTGATAGGGCGAATGTGATTTGGAGTCCAATGTGTTGTGTGGTGGTGTTCAGAGGGATGGTTTTCGATGCTTTTTCTGGCTTTTAATGGTCTCTCTGCATCTCGTTATTTGGCACGTTTGCTTGTAGTAAACAAGCCAGCTGCTCGCGTTTCAGCATTGTGTCAAGAGGGAAAACACTAGGTTTGGAGAGAAAAGCCTTTGTAACACACTTCATCCGAGGGCCTGCAAGTGCTCCACAAACATTTGAAGCTCCTTCTCCACCGAGAAAGGCTGTAGCCTGATTTCTTCTGGGTGTCGCTGGCTCCAGCTCTCATGGGGAACCCTGGAGAAGGCTGGACCCTGCCCAGAGCCCGAGGGCTGGCGGGGGAGCTGGAGGCAGCTGGAGCCTGCTCCCTCCCTAGCATGAGCTCGGTATCGTCTGCCAGGGGCAAGAGCAGCTCCAGCGGTGGCCAACAGCCTAAAATGCTCAGCGTCATGTGCGGAGAGGTGGATTCAAGCTGCCAGGCTTCAGGGGGAGCTGATGAAGGCATCTGATGGGATGTTTTACAGGACGAATCACAGACTGGTGGGCGCTGGAAGGGGGCTCTGGAGATCATCCAGTCCAACCCCTGCCAGAGCAGGGTCACCGAGAGACGATCACACAGGAACACGGCCAGGGTTTTGAATGTCTCCACAGAAGGAGACTCCACAGCCTCTGGGCAGCCTGGGCCATGCTCTGTAACCCTCACAGTAAAAAAGTTTTTCCCTATGTCTGTGTTGAACCTCCTGTGCTCCAGCTTGCACCCACAGCCCCTTGTCCTGTCATTGGGCGCAACTGAGAAGAGTCTCGGTTTGCTACACAGTTTGGTGATGGCCCAAAATGTCCCTCGCATTATTTTCGTGGGTTTTCACTGTGCACTTTAACACCTTTTTTTTTTTTTTTCAAGAAAAGTGCTAATTTAGACATTGCAATCTGCCTGTATGGAGCATCGTGATGAGATGGGTGTGGGTGGCTCAGGCAAGAGGGTGGCCCTCTGAGGGCTCAGGGTCCAAGCCAGCTTGGGCTTCAGCTGATCCACAGCTGTAAAACTGAGTTTCTTGTATGGAAAATGCTGTGAGAGAAACACCAGGAGAGAAAGGGGAGTGCACGCCAGCTATCCATGTGTGCACATGTCGTTCACCAGGAGCTGCCTCTCCTCTGGACCGAGTTTTTAACAGTCTCATCATTTCCGAAATCCGTGTTGCCCAGGCCTAATGGGCAGCACCTCTTCAGCATTGTTTGGAAAAGAAAACAGATTGCAACTTTGCAGAGCTAATATGCAAACGAGCGCTGTGAAGGGAAGAAGAATTATTTCTGCTGACGGCAGCTAATGTTCCGTGAAAGTAAAATCACAAACTGCTTCGCACCTGGCTCGCTGAAATGCTGAAGGAGCAATGTTCCTCCGGTGCCCCCGTGGTGTCATCGCCTGCGCTGCCGGGAGGGGAACGGCCCCATCCCTGCCCCATCCCTGCCCCGCGGCCCTTTTGGGGTGGTGACTGCAGGGGAGAGCTCGATGGAGTACAGGGGCTGGATGAGCTTTGGTGTTGCTGGCTCTTGTGGTTGTGCCGTGACTCTTGTGATATTTCATACATTTAAGCTTCTTTTCGTGTGGTGTGGTTATGTGGAGCTCTCAGTCTTTGCTTTCAAAAGAGCAAAAGTTCTCCTACGTTTCAGCGGCAGAAGCTTAAACATGTAAACCCTAATGTCTCCCATGTGAGGATATCTTAAATTGTGTGTGTATTTAAAAAGTACAGTTTGTGTGTTTTGTTTTTATCTGGTGGTGACTCCTCCAGGCAGCGAGTGAGGCAGCAGGACGGATGGAGCTCGGGTTCCTCATTCGTTTGTGGATCTCGCAAGAACGTGGGGAAGATGCTTGTGAAAAGTGACTGGGCTGTTGGGGAAATTTGTAGGCAATAATGTTCATATGTGCATGTGTATGGGGGACAGGATGCGTCTGGAATAAATAGATAAACAGGGATGCATGTGGGAGATGGGTCTCCTGGTGCGGGCAGGGAACCCAAGGCAAAAGTTTCTGGGATGGTGGCTGGCCCTGGGGCCACATACGGGTCACTTAAAATGCTTGCAGCTTCATTTCCCTTCTAGTCCCACCCTCTTCCTTCTCTATTAGTTGGGGGAAACACAAAGATGTTTTGTGGCAGGGTGAATTAAATGTTTGTGAGAGAGTTTGGAGGCTCTCCAGCAGATGGTTTGAACTGGATCCTGTTCTTGCTGCTCCGGCCAAGGGCGGCAGTGGGAGCTCCATGATTTAACACTGGCTTCAGATTGAATGAGATCGGAATATGCCGCTTCTCTGGCTTTTTAATGCACGCTGAAGTGTTTCTAGCTGTTGACATATATTTCAGAGTTACCAATTGCTCCCTGTCTTGCACTGTAGCATGGACCAACTTTAATCAAGTGCTGATTTGTGGCAGGAATATAGGTTGGCATTTTATTATAACAGTGATAGAGACACTGCTCTAATTCACAAATACAGTTTGTTAACTGAATGCTACAGCTCCGTGTAAACACGAGTATCGTGTGGCATTCAGTCAGTGTGCTTCCAGAACCTGGTGCAGGTGTCTGCTTTCTGTCCTTGGTTAGCTTCGCTTGGGCTCCTTTAAAGAAAGCGGCTTGTCCAGGAGGGGGATGCGGTCTTGCGTGGTGGCAGACATCTGAAACGCTGGCAAGGGAGCTGCTGCGTCCGCCGTGTCCCCATCCTCTGCAGAAGGCCCAGGCTGCAGAGCTGGCACCAACTGCAGCTTGGGTTGCCCTTACCTCAAACCCCATCCGTGGGCAAACACCCACTAGTTCAGGGCTGGTGTTAGCCGGTGTGGCACATCGCAGGGCCGGACGCGGGCAGTGGCCTGTATGGGTGCAGAGCAGCGCTCTCAGTGGGGCCGGCCAGCGCAGGATGTTTGGCTGTGGTTCAGTGCTGCAGCAGAGGTGGATTTGCCTCCACAGCAGTGGTGATGATGCGTCCCTTCCTCACCGGGGTGTCCTGAGGAGAACTAACGTTAAAATGCCAGATGCTGTTTGTGGTCAGGTCAGTGTGTGCTGGTGGATACAGAAGGAGTCACCGTGGCAGCTCTTGTTTTTACCATCTCTGTTGCCATCCAGAGATATTTCAGGCTTGTAGGAGGTCCGGGACGCTGGCACTCTCAGACCAGAGACCACCGAGACCGGGAGTATTTGGGCGCTGGGCAGTGCCAGCTCTCTGCCTGTTCTCTGCAAAAGATACTGCTCATCTGCGGTGACACTTTAAATTTGTTGGTGCAGGGCTGTGAGTAGCTCAGCATCCAGCAAGGTGTTCTTAGCCCATGTTTTGGGGGTTGTGTGTTGCCAACGGCCACATGGAGCCGAGGTGAGGTTCTTGCTGCAGGGTGGTCGCGTGTGCCCTCTGTACCCTTTTCCTTCAGTGTCTCAGAGCACTGGATGAGCCTGGATGTTCATAAGCTGCAGAGCTGGGAGAACGGCCAGAGCATCAGGGATGTCTTGCTGGCTCCTGCGAGCTCCCCAAGACACAGTCTCAGTGTGAGCTCCTCTGACTCTCTTACTCGTTTCAGAAATGCAGCGCTGGAGCCTGTTTTCCTGTCAAGCTGAGGAGATCCAGGGGACGGCTGCCCATGCGCCGGCGGGCATCACTTGTTCTGGGCAATTAGAGCCGGCCGCAGGATGTGGTTGCAGAGATCAGACCCAGCCCAAGGCTGCATGGTGCTGACAAGAGGCAGCTCCGGCTCCTTACAAGCACAGCAAACGTCTTTATGCCCTGTGGCCAGGGAGAGGAGAGCACTGGGGTGGTTTTGCTTGGCTCTCTGCGATGCTGTAATCTTGATTTCTGTTGTGAGAGGCACTCCTGACATACCCGGTGTTATCGCTGGGAGGTGAGGACCACCATGGCAGGAGAGGACGGTGCCCGGATGAGGGCAGAGCTGTTAATGCTGTCTCCTGGAGTGCTCTGCTTTGCCCCTGTTACTTGCAGGGGCCCTGTTCCTCTTTCTGCCGGCAGTTCTGGCTGCGTGGGTGCGTTGTGCCTTTGGGAGAAATATCCCCGGAGGTTTGCACAGCTCCAGCCGTTCTGCTGGGTGGAGGCCATCGTCAGCCCAAGCTGACGTTTCCCCATCTCACCACGCTGCTCCTTTTCCTCCCTGTTCTCCCTCCCATCTCAGGTGCTGATCCTGCAGTGGCACAGCAGCCCGCGATGCTGAAGACAGAACGGTCTTTATGTTTCAGAGGTGTTTTGAGGGTTATTTTTTTTCCAACAGCCTTGTCTTCCCACTCACTGCTGTTTGCTGATGTGTGCTGGAAGTCTGATGGGGACAAGGGAAGTTCTCAGCCAAGATTACAGGTCAGGCACAAACTCCAGGAGCCCTCACGTAGTTCGTAGCTCGAGCTGAGAGTGGCCAAGAGCCGTGCTTTCATCAATACTTCACGTTATTAATGCCAGAGAAGGAATTAATGAGAAATCGGCTACGGAGTCATCTTTAATTTGTCTTGCTGTGCAAAGCTGTTTTTTCCGGAGAGCATTAGTCATTCCTATGTCCCTCCTGGTAGAGTAAGTGTTGAGTAACGTGTTGGGGTTTTGCAGGAGCATTTGGAAGTCCAAGAGGTAGCCACTGTGTTTTTTGGCAAGCTTTTGGGATGCTCTTTGTCGCGTCACGGCTGGTGAGCAAGCCCTGAGATTAACGTGATTGAATGACTGTTTTAATTTCGGTTCTGATGGAGCAAAATTAGTCACAATGATATGTGTGTGTTGAATAAAATTGTAGTTTTATTAGCTATAATTGCTGAAGAAGACTTTTTAAGGACTTGACTGCTGGGGGGAAAAATTGCCAGCACTGGAATTTGCTCTTGCACAGTATGGCACTGATTGTTATCACGGCGCATAATGTGCCAGTCCTCGGTTGGCGAGTCGTCACTGCGACGCGCTCAGCGAGGGACCTCACCGTGTGTCCCAGACCCCAAATTGTGCCTGATCCGCCAACGGTGTGCATCTCTCCCCACGCAGCCGGGGGCCACCTCAGGGAGCTGGCGTGGTTTGTGCTTCCCTTGAGCGTGGTGGGGTGCTGGGACGGGCACCAGCCGTGCTCTGGGCCGGGAGCCCGTGGTCTGGTGTGGTCTGCGGTGCTGCCAGCTTCCTCGGACGGGGACAAGGGCGGACGTGCTCGACAGAAGGAGGGGAAAAGGTTAAAGTGTTTGTTTCTTTGTTTAATTCCTTTGTAATCAAAGCAGAGGCCTGGGGTGGGGGAATCTTCTTTCTGACTGTCTGGCATGCGATGCGCATTTGTCTTAATTTATGTGGGGGGAGGTTGTAAACCTGCAGAAGCACATTGCTGGTGCTTAGATTTCACATGCGCATTTCAAATAATGGCACCTGACAGTTTACTAGCAGCTAAGAGGTTTTTCTGCTTCAGAAAGCAAAATATTGGAGGAGTTGTGCGGTGCGTATAAATAATTTGAGGAATTAGACCAGAATATCCGGTGTGCTTCTCTTGCGAGAGCAGACGAAGTGATGGACCTGTAAAGTTGAGGAGTCGGGGATGGTGGGGACAGAAACACAGCCCAGCTGTAAGCATCTGAATGTCGTCCTGCTGTGATTTCTTTTCTCCCAGGACCCAGTCTGCATTGCCACAGTGCTTGATTACAGCACGTTACTTCATTTGTCTGTCCTAGTTCTTCTTTACCTTGAAGGGATGGAGAAGGTAGCACCAAATCTGCTGGGGAGCATTGGGAGCAAGCAGCCCCGCTGTCCCTGGAGGTACAGTGAGGGGGAATGCAGAAACATCTCGACCTGCTCTGGACATGTCGGGAACTCGGGTTTTGGCACTTTGACAAACTTTCCTGGGGTGGATGAGGAGGAGTGTGAGGCACAAAGTCTGCTGTGCATCCATTCGCTGTAGTTATGGTGGCTTCCCATGGAGGTTTTTACTCCATGACTAAACTTGATTCAAATGGAGGAGAAAAGAGAACTGGGAGATGCGAAACAGTGGCTGCTGTTACCCCGGGTGCGTGCAGGCACTGTGTAAATGGAGGTGTGTGTTCCTGGGTCACCTCTTGCGTTTGCTGGTCCATTGCGTGGCTGTAGAGATCCAAGATGAGGCGTGAAGTCTTCCAGAAGATGTCCCGGTTTGGTCCCCTCAGCGTTCGTGGTGGCGCCGTGTCCCCGTTTCGGCAGCGCCATGGCCCCGTTTCAGCCAGCTCAGCCCTTCATTAAGGTGTGAGCGGTGCCGAGTTTGATCACCTCTGGCTGCTCAGGGCTGCCCTGCAGAACAGAGAGGAGGTGAAAACCCTGAAGAGGAAAGGGGGAGGAATGGAGGGAGAACATTGTGTGTTCTGGTGCCACGCTGGATCAGTTGCATTAAATTCAGGGCCTCTTTGAGTACAATTAATAGTCATTTTATTTAGGTCACCCTGGTTTTGTTGCTTTAAATGTATGCCTCCATTAAAGTGGAAGAAAATCAAATACATTTATCTCTGTGGAGCCCTTTGTGAACTGGTTGGGCATATTTTAAATAACCCTGGGAACTGTTAGGATTATTAAAGCCTTGGCTCCTCCAGTTTTTTTCTTCCCTCCTATTCTCCCGCATTCCTCCTTCCAGGCAGTGAGTAATGAAGTGGTATAGCCCTTCCTTTTCTCAGAGCCCCAAGTGGATGGGAAAAAAAAAAGTTAAATAAACTAAAGCCCATTAGTTAGGCTTTATATAAGAAACTGGGTCTAAATTGGGTATATGTGTGGCATATGCTGGGACAGAGGAGAACTCTTGTGGGCTTAAGTGACCATTTCTAACTCACAGTATCTGGCAAGTCTCTTTTTCTTCCCTTTTTATTTACCTTAAGTGCTAAGACCGTGTTCATTTTGTAACACATTTGGTCCTCAGTTCAGATAAATCAGCTCCTGTAAGCCTCCATGTTGAGCCATGCCGTATCTGAAGAGCGATGCACACTTTTTGGATCACCAGGAGCTTTCCCAGTGCGCTGGGAGGGAGGTGGCCCTGTGCTTGGTGTGGCTCAGCACCTCACTCCCCTACTGGGGAATTCAGCTCTTTACTGGTGAGTAGCGGTTTTGCCGTGCCCGGACGATGTGTGGCTGATAACGGGGTTCAGCTGCGGGCGCACGGTGGGCGACCAGGCCTTGGAGGTGGCGACTGCGTCTCCCAGTCCTGTTTCTGCCCCTGGAGAAAGCGTCTCTCTCTTTTCAGCAAGGTACTGGTTGCACATTTGAGTTGAGACCTGAAATACTTGGAGTTCAAGCATCTTTAAAATATTGGGCAAGCGAAGGAGCCTCAGGTTGGCTCCTTGGAGGGGGTTAACTTGTGGACAGTCACAGCTCCTGAATGCACTTGAGTTTCATCTGTGGGTTGGTTCTTTTTTTGTCCTTCTCCTGAAATAGGGATCAGTTTGCTTACTACAGGGTTTACTGCCAGTTACCTTGACTGTGTCCCTTCTTTCTCCTTGATGAAAACTTGAACAAGCCGCTTGTGTTTGATTCACAGAGAACCGTGAGAAACGGGCTGTGTGTGTGAGGCAGTGTGGTTTTCTCATTCTATTCAGCCCTTTGTATATTCAAATTCTTCTAGTTTCAGTTCTTGCTGTTCTGCCAGATTTCCATACCATTGATGGGTTTGCTGAATTAATAAGTTTCTTTCTCCCCCTCCCTCCCGTACCCTCGCCACCTTTTTGCAACTGGTGAAAAGTTTTTCTGAGCACGCTGCCCTCTCCATATTGATTTGCTTCTCTTGCTTGTCTAACCGGCTCTTAGATGTTTTATTTTGCAAAGCGTTAATAGAATTTTCCTTTTGCCACTGCACTTTATCTATTCAGGAGGTTTCAAGGAGTCTCATTGTGTCACCGGACTATGGAGGAAAGAGGCTATTCTTCTGTGACAATGCCTGCCCTAAAAAATAACGCAGGGTGGGGTAGACTCAGAAAGGGCAGAGACGGAGATAAAATGTTCTGACCTTAGGAAACAGAAAAGATAACCAATTAGACATTGTTGAAAGGGCACCAGCTGGCTTCAAGAACACCCCACTGATTATTTCTTCTTAAAGGCGTGCTTGGGCCACATCTGAAACTCGGGTTTTCAGATGAGAACTGTAGGGGCCGACCCTTTTGCAGGCAGCTGCACACCCGGTTCTGATCCCAGGAGCAGGCATCGCTGCTTGAGGGGGGTGAACCACCCACCCCTGGGGTATCTGTGCACCTCGAGGTCCCAGCCAGCGCAATGAGAACCTCCTGGATGAGCCCGTACTGGCTGCATTTGTCACTGCTAATAATGATTGATTTGCATTAGAAAAGATCTCTGCCAAGATCGTTCCAGCGAAGCAGGGCCTTGGTACGCGTGGCACACAGCGTTGTCTGCCCGGATCTGGTAGGCAAGACGACGTGTGGTGTTGTGCAGGTGGGAGAGGAGAGCAGAGCAGCTCCTCAGTATGAGCAGGAACTGACCCTCTCACCCCACCAGTGCCTGGTCCCGTGCCAGGCCCTGTCCACCCCACTGTCACCCGGCACTGGAGGGGCAGAGCCAGGCTGCACAAGGGCTCAAACCCTCAGATGTGGTGCTGCTGCTGGCCACGGCTGAGCCCAAGAGAGGGTTCTGCTCAGGAGCCAGCCTGCTGGGAGGCTTCAGGCTGAGACACGGCTGTGCTAAATCCTGGCTTTCTTGGCTTGCAGTGAGGCCAGTGTTGGTTCTTCTCCCAAGTAAAAAGCAATGAGATGAGAGGAAGTGGCCTCCAGTTGTGCCAGGGCAGTGTTAGATTGGAGATTGGGAAAAATTTCTTTACTGAAAGAGTTGTCTAGCACTGGAAGGGGCTTCTCAGGGAAGTGATGGATTCTCCATCCCTGGAGGTGTTCAAAAAATGTGTGAATGTGGCACTTTGGGACATGGTTTAGTGGGCATGGTGGAGTTGGGTTGATGGTTGGACTTGATGATCTTAGAGGTCTTTTCCGATCGTAGTGGTTCAATGATAAAGCAGCGTTAGAGTTCTGTTGTGCCTCCCCTTACATCCCTTCTCCCCCTAACAGCAGCACAGACAGCTTTTTGAAAGTCCCTGATAGTTCATGCCCTTGCAGGAGGACAAGTCAAGTTGAAATGTGTGGATCCAGCCAGGAGAGCCTCTGGCAGCTGTTGGGTGGGGGGCAGAGGACTCCCCTGGGCTGGTGGGCTCTGTGCTGCAGCACAGCCGAGACCTCTCAGGGCTCCGCTGGGGAACTGCAGGCAGAAGGGTTACACTGGGAGAGCTGCACCTTGCACCCTCTGCCGCAGCGATGGCCGTGGGAGCAGACGGGTGGTCAGCGCGCTCGCGTGGCGGGAGGCGGAGGAAGCTGCGATGCTCTAGGAAACAGCACAAGGTGCAACGTGTAATTTTTGGTTCCAGTGGGGCCAAGACCTGTGAGAATGAAAAATAAAGATTGCTGTGCAAATATAACCCTGGAGCAGAGATAAGCAGCAGTGGTAGGTAAAGGGCAGCTCTGTCCTTATCTGCCTTCTGATATTACTCATAGTTGTGAGTTTTCTTCCTTGGAGTGAGGAAAGGCAGCAGGACAAATGGCTCTGTGCTTAATGTGGTTTGGATTTTCAGTGCATCAGCATCTTTAGGTCTCATTCAAGATGGGTATCAAGGAGACATGCTGTTCTCCACCATCTCAGGCCGTTGCTAACACATTTTGCAAACCACTTTGAAGAAGTTAAGAACAAGTTAACCAGAGACGGGTTTTTAGATGAGTTTAGGCATTGCATAAGGTTTTGCTGCCCTGTATTTTTTTACTATACCCAGGAATGTACTTCAGGCCCATAGTTAAGAGAGCTTCAAGCTGTGTTTTTACCACCTTCCCAAGATGTGTCTCTGCCCAGCAGAGACTGTGACTGCAGAAGTAGCTGGGTGTGTGTTCCCCGGCATGAGAGGACTGCAGACCAGCTACACTCCACCTTCTCTTTAAAGATGGTCTGCAAAGCAGCGATGGTGCAGGTTTTCGTCAGCCCCTGGTTTAGAGCAGGGAGTAGCGAGGCTGTAATTTCTTTTCAGAAAGGCTGCCCAGGACGTTTCCTGCAGGACCGACCTGCCCCAGCTCCCACAGTGACGGTTTAAAACGTGACCATGCTGGGAAATAAACGCCAGCACAACATCCTTCCGAAATAAGTGTAAAATTTTAGGTGTGGCTGCGCAGATTAAATGGAGGTGGAATAAATCATGCAAATAGTAATGAAAGTTGAAAGCAATTTGGTTGCACTTCAATACGTTTCATCAGTCATCTCTCTTCTGAAGTGGAAATGCCAGGCCTGATGCGAATTAAACTTTCTCCCCACTCCCTCTCTCCTCTTTCCTCCAGCTTTTCAAAAGGCCTTTTGAAAACCTCTGAATACCTTTCTTGGCTGACCAGATTTTACCCTGCTCATACTTCTCGTAACCTCTGAATTCTCAGCCAAGACAGTGACTCTGATTTGGAGAAGTCGTGGGCTCGATTTGCATCCACGGTTCCTCTCTTGCCATTCCTTATCTCTCTACGAAAGGGAAAAAAAAAGGCTGAGATGAGGCATGGCCAGGGACTGAGAGATGGAAATGCTGCTTAGATATTTGGCTTTTTAGGGCAACAGGACTTCTAATGTTCACTTTTCTGCTTTAGGATCAAAAGTCAGCTAGGGCAGGGGTTGAAAGCAGCAGACTTCCAAAAGGGAGCGCTGCCTCTGAGCAAAAGCGAGGAGATCTGAGGCCTCGTTCGTACCCAAGCTGAGGCTGCTCCTGGCTGTGTCCCCCTTCCCAGTTTGTCTGCTGTGTGTTTGGGAACCGCGCAGCCGATGTGTTAAAGCACGCATCTCCCCTCTTCTGTCTTGCAGGTAGAGGACGCCATGCTTATGTTTGACAAGACGACCAACAGGCATAGAGGTAAGAGAGAACGGGAGCTCGGCCATCTCCTTTGTCACAGCTTCTGCCTGGTGAGCATGGCCAAAAATCGGCGTCAGTGTGGTGGCCCAGTGGCTAAATGCGGTGGTGTCAAATCCCGCTGCCCAGCAGGTGTTGCAGGGGACGGGACTGTTGGCCTGTAATGCTATGTCATGTGGATTTCCTTCTGAGAGATGTCTTTCCTGGTCATTGTGGGCATTTCTGACCGTTCTCAGGCTCTGTGGCATCCCTAGAGATGGTGTGGTGGGGCTGCAGGGAAGCTGAGGGTTTGTACCAAGGTGGCTAGCATTTGATTAAGCTGGGCGTAAGGCCAGTTAAGCTGGGACACGAGGAAATTAAGGCAGTAAAGCCCTTTGCTGGGGTTTCAAGTATGCTGGAGTTTTGGAGCTGAGGACTGCTTGTCCTCTGGTGATGGTGGCTGAGAATAAGCAGGACCTCCAGAAGAGGAATTCCCTCCACGTATTTCACAAGAGAGACAAGGTTTCATCACTGCTTGTTGTACAGTTCTGTGAAAATGAGCTGAGGATTATTTTCAATGGTATGGCCGTCCCTTTCAGCGGAAATAAATGGTGTTCCCCTGTCTCTCTGCAAGTGGTTCACGTTATCACTGCAGCAGGGATGCTGGGCTCCAGACACAGAGCAGCCTGGGCAGGATAAAACCTACCTGGGCTCTCTCAGTGGCACCAGGAACTGCACTGGAGGTGGGCTTCCCTGTCCCTTCTCTCCAAACAGGACTGGTTTTCTGCCCCTGCTCTCCCTGCTTTCCCACAGTGCATTTGGAAGCTCGTGGCTCGTGCCCCCGTGTGACGCCGTGGACGTGTGGCCCCAGGTTTGCCGTTTGCCCTTCGTGCTCCGGCCTCGTTGCGGGAGCTGGTTTGATTGATGCAGTTTTTGTCTCGGCTCCTGGAGCAGTGTGTGTATCCCATTTGCTCAGCGAGGCTGCCAGGAGGTGTAAAGGAGCCAGGCAGCAATGGGAGCCCCAGGAAGGGGAGAGGGGAGCAGCTCACAGTGCTCGGCTGCTGCCTCGGTGTGTGCGGGTGGCTGGGTGAGTTGGGCAGGCTCCAGGGTCGCCTTCCACCCACCCAGCGGTGCCCTCCCTGGTGCTGAGCCCATCGTAGTACCCTGGAAAATTCAGCACCAGCCACCGAAAGACTTGCTTGGAAAGATAAGCTCTTCACAGCCAGTACCCATCAGGAACCAACAGGAACCAAGTGTTCAAAACTCTCAGTATATTTTGGAAAGTTCAACCCCTGACAACTTCCTTTTATAACCAGGGAATTTTCCACCCTTCTCCTCGCAACCACTCTTAAATGGGCCATAAATGCCCTTCTCCATTCAGGATCTTGACAGGTTGGTTGTTGCATTGAAGAGCCACATTATGTGGTGCTTTTGTGCTGGGCACAAGGGCCCCATGTCCCTGCTCTAACGTGGTTTGCTGCCAGCTGGGCTTGGTGGGTACTGGGAGATGTGGCCCCTGTCAGTGTGTTTCAGCAAATCTTCTGCCTGCTTCTGTTTGTATCTCTTGTTTTCTTCTCTTGAACTGTTTCTTGACCTGGCAGATTAATGTGGCGCACATCAGCCATGCTGGTGCATCCTGGTGTTCATCTCTGTGCCCTGTTTATCCAAGGCTTTTGCAGCCCAATCTGCAAGTCCCTGACCTGGGGTTTGTTGTCTCTGTCCCTTTCTGTGCTGTCCCTCTCCGAGGGCCCGGCAGCACAGGGGGCCCTGCGTGGACGCCTTGTCCTGGGGAACGTCAGCCTGTCCTGCAGCACAACTGCAACCCATCGACAGGGCTGGGCAGCCCCAGCAGCTGCCTTGTCCCGGAATAAGGGCAAGAAAATCTACATTTGCTAAAATGCCCCAAATCCTGGAGTTTTGTTCGCACTGAAGTTCTTGGCTGTGCTGCAGCGAGTTCAGTTCCTGCCCACCCACCTCACTGGTGGTCTCTTCAACCGGTGCCTGCCTTGGCTGGGCTCCACAGGGCCGGCAGGAGACTCTGCAGGGCCATTAGAAATAGGCCTGTGGTGTGTTGTCCTGCCTGGACTTGCTGCAAGACACTCGTCTCTTCCCTGCACACCTCAAGGTGATCCCTGCTCTGTCCCATGCTTCTCAAGGTGTGCGGGCACCGGGGAGCGCTGGTGTTTGTGCTCTGCTCCGGCAGCTCCAGGTCAGCTTTTTCTGCTCAGGAGGAGCTGAATAGCGCTGGGGAGCCCCAATGCCCAGTGAGACCCGAGCCGTGAGCCCCAGAGATGGGTTCCTCCTTCAGAAACATCTTTCCAGTGTCTGCTCTGGAAAAAAGCTCCACAACTACTGGAGCTGGGAGCTGCGGATGGAAACTGCCCTGAAGTGGTTTGGTTTTTCCACAAAGGGCTTTTCCCCTCGATGTGTGCTGAAAGTCATCGAATCGTTCAGGTTGGAAGTGACCTTTAAGATCACGGAGTCCAACCGTTAAGATGAGATGAGAGGCAACACGTGTTCCTATTTTTTTTCTCCAGGAATTCAGTGAGTTTATTTTATTGGTTAATTATTATTTTAGAGCCTGTTTTTTCTACATGCAAACTGTAACATTTCTCTTTGTATTGACATCGTCATGTAAGCTCCTTGATGAATCTAAGGGGGAGGAACTAAGAGTCCAGAAAGACCAAAAGCAGACTCCAGGTGCCACTGGGGGGAGGTGACATTGCCAGCACCTCCTGCGTGCTCCACTGACACCAGGCTCTGGCCCCAGCTCTGTCCCGCTTGGCTCTGCCGCCCTGCGGCCAGGGTGCGCTGGAGCCCCTCTCCCCGCCCTGGCAAACAGGGGAGCTTTCTGGCAGCCGGGAGGGTCAGCTCTGTTTGTGAGGCTGTTGCCCAGGGAACAGCCTTACCCTTTGGCTGGGTGAAGGACAACGCTGGCATTAGCCAAAAATTCCTGTGAGTGGTGCCGAGGGCTGCGCTGCTGCGATGGAGCGGCTGCCAGAGGGGCATGGAAGTTCAAGCTCCAGGTCTTTTCCTCTGCCAAGTATAGATGGAAGGAGAAACAAGTGTAAAAGGCAGGGTGGGACGTCATCTTCATCCTCGCGCTGGAGTTTATCCAGTCTTTTCAGGCATTTTTTCCTTCTCTGTACAGGTAGCTACCACTCATCAGGCTAATGAACTGGCCGGTAGCTGCTGTGATGAAGCGAGTTCTGCTGCATCGATCAGTTATGAAATCACCCCAGATTTTACAAATTGTGACATTCTGATTGTGTTGGAAACATGTTTAAAATGCAGTAGTGTGCAGCGAGGGTGTTCACGGCGACTCTTAAAACCACTTGTGGGTTGCAATCTGTATCTTCAAATTAGCCGAGGGAAAGA